>NC_141050.1:15653400-15675900 GCF_041138505.1 Cibotium barometz
TATTGCCTTTGAGATTGTAGAGAGAGTTCTAGAGAGAGTATAATGGGTCTTAGAGAATTTACAAAATATAGTAGCCTTAGAGAATAGTTCTTTTAACTTAAGAAACGTTCTTAAAAAAGTTAAAAAATTTATGATTTTACCAATACATAAAATATAGAGAGATAGTTATATGTATCTCTATGATAGTTTTTAAGAAGGAATCTACATGTGTATAGGTAGGTTTCTGGGGTTGGTTATATGTTGGCAAAGATATAAAGAGAGATTTGTAGAGCCTTAAGATATTAATTTTGAATTTTAGCAAATGGAGATTCAGAATGATAACAACCACTCAAGAGAGGTACTGGTTGCGAAGGATTCTTCCAATGAAGAAGTGGCTTTGTCTACTCGACCAGAGTTGATAAATGTTCGAGCTACAAAACACCTTGCTAGGTCAAGGTCTCCATCTGAACAACCAAACTTTAAACGTCTACAAAATATTGCAGACATATGCGAGCGCACTAAGAAAAATTAGGTTGCTTGTAAGGAGTACTTAGAACTCTTTGGGATGAGATCCATGGAAGTGGCAGCCAAAGGGGAGATACGCTAAGAGACGAGTTGTCTCATCATCTCCACTGTGTCCTTGACAGTAATGGTCGGATGGAGGCTAACCAACTAGACATGATTTCTTTCATGGAGAATATGCATGTTGAAATTGGGAAACGGGCAATGTAAAGAACAAATGGATTCTCTAAAAGAGCAAGTACGTACTTTAGGCTTGGAGGTATTGAGTCTTAAGATATTTGTTAATCGACTCGATGCTATTATGAAAAAGATGAGCCGTATGTTAGAAGCCCAGGTAGTTGCTTACGGTTTTTGTGAGAGTAATGATGTTTTTACTCAAGGCACAAATTGTATTGCAACTTTCAGATTTGGCTCTCCCTTTTGGAGATATGTATGAATTTTCTATTTTCTCAAATTCAATTCAATACTTCTCTATTTTATCTTGTTCTCTCACTTTTTTTTATTATGTCTCAACTTCTATTTCCTCTCTTTGTCTTTGTCTCTCTCTCTCTCACTATCTATCTATCTCTGTGATTGTATATGTTATTACCCTTTATCTCTGTAAGAGATGGACTGTATATGTTATGCTTACTTATTTATGTAGGAAATGGTTTGTATATGCTATACTCACGTATGTATTAAACACCTCTCTAAGAATTAAATTGTTATTGAGCTGAGTCTATCTGGAGCAGGGTCACATGTGTAATAATGGTTGTTGAAGTAGAATATTATGTTGGTGTTTGAAGTTAAGAATATTAAAAAAGAAAGTTAGTATTCATTATTTTTTGTTTCGAAGGAGATTTGAAGATGGTTAGGAGATGTATATACTTGAGTTTGAACCAAGTTCGTCGGCTTCGAGTTTTGGATGCAACACGTGTGTCTCGCTGTAACCGTTCATCAAGGACAAGGACTTGCATTCGAAAAACAAATGTTGCTAATTTAATGGATTACGTTAATGAAAATGAAGTTGGAACATTTAGAAGGGTTGAAAATGAAGAGGAACATAGAGGAATCCATGGTGGAATCCACTAACTCACAAGAAATAGAGCAATTGCCAATGCTATGGTACTTCAAGAACCTATCAATGATGAACATCAAAATGCACAGCCACATAGAGATATAGAATGAGGCTCTTTTTCATTTGATTTAAATGATCCACCTTGTGTATGATAATTTCCATTCTATTTGTTGTGTCATTGGTGATATGAAAGATATTAAATCCTAATGTCACTCTATAAGACATGCGTTTTTATTTCCTCGGAATGTTAAGCACCCAGCAACTATGGTGGTGTATTCCAGAGATTGCACTCTTCACTCATTAGGATAAGTGCCATTTTTGTAATGCACTAATGTGAGGCATTAAGAAAGCTAAGACAATATGTGGGCAAACATTGCTGTGGAAGTGGGAATGTCTCTTTACTACCTTCGAAAAACCCACGTCCTGCATTGGCTGAGTTGCTACTTGGTAATGATAATGCAAGTAAGGAATACATAAATAATATCCACTCTTACAATAATGCCTTGGAATTTGTTTCACTAGGTGCTCACTTGGATAATCAGTTCACTAGGAGGGAAGGAGTATTTAATTTCCGAATCCATGGTACTACCTATCATCATGTTGGTTTGTAATACCTGATGAAACACGAGATGCGGCTCCTCGATTTGCCCAACTATATGTGTATGATATACAGAGCATAATTAGAGAATAGACTTCATGGGATGCCTTCTTTAAATCATAATGTACATGAGAGGTTGCAAACAATGATGGATGGATATAATCCGTATGCCTATGCACTTCGTACAATGAGAGAAATGTTGCAATCAAGTCCACATGCAGATTTGAGAATGGTCATCCACTGAAGCGCGATTAACTTCAAGGCAATACTTGGTTCCTATAAGAAGTGAGGTAGCAGCTATCATGCCAGGTCAAGGGGATGATTTACATGTGGGGGGAATAGAGATATTCAAATAGTGTCGTGCACATGTGCTATAAAAAAATATCTAACATGCACCATTTGTATATGCCTCTATTATATGTTCTTCTCTTTCCTCGAGGAGAGGATGGTTGGCATGTTAGAATTCCACTCAATGGTAGGAATAGACAAGGTTCAAATGAGGAGACAAACACCGTAACTCAACGGCAATATTATGCATATAGACTACAATTAAGGGAAGATACAAATGTATGCCTTTTGCGCAGTGGTCGACTATTGCATATAGTAGCATAGAAGAATCTAGATTAGTATGGATAAGTAATAATCAGAAAGCATTGCGTGCTGAAGTATACCAAGGTCTTGTTAATTCAAGCGATGGGGTCAATAGAGTCTTTGGGGGCATTGCTGGATGCAGGGTAGTTCTACCATCTTCATATACTGGGGGGCCTAGATATATGCATCAATTGTACCAGGATTCAATGGCAATTGTTAGGAAGATGGGTAAACTTGACTTGTTTATTACCTTCACTTGCAATCCATAGTGGGATGAAATAACCAATGCCTTACTGCTGGGTTAGGTTACCCAAGATCGACTTGACTTGATAGCTCGGGTCTTTTATAAAAAACATAAGGACATAATGCACTTGGTGGTGAAAAAAGTAATATTTGGAAAGGTGTTGGGATTTTTTTTATGTAATTGATTTTTATGAGATTGCACACTATGATATGTTGGTATGTGCTGAACTTCCTGATAAGGGGATGTTTCCTGAGTTGCACACTATAGTTAGTCATTGTAATATCCATGGACCATGTGGGGAACTAAATATGCTCTCTGCTTACATGGTTAATGGAAGGTGCAAACATCGGTACCCTCAGAATTTTTCCGAGACTACTAGCATTGATGACAATGGATATCCAACTTACATGTGGTTTCATACAAGTAAAGGATTATAGGGTGGATAGTCGATGGGTTGTTCCATATAACCCTTTTATGTCTATGAGGTACAAAGCCCATATTAACATCGAATTATGCTCTACCATTACAACCGTAAAGTTGTATAAATATGTATACAAAGGACATGATAGAGCTACTATAGAGTTGCAAGACACACACGGGGTTATTGATGACGTTAGTCAATATTTGGATGCACGGTACTTGTCTGCGTCAGAGGCATGCTGGCGCATATACCAATATGATTTGTATGATGAAAAGCCTGATCAATATGGGAGGTCTCCTTGCATGGTTAATGGGAGGTGCAAACATCGGTACCCTCAAAATTTTTCTGAGACTACTAGCGTTGATGACAATGGATATCCAACTTACATGTGGAGAGACGATGGTAGTTTTATTTGTATAAGTATGTATACAAAGGACATGATAGAGCTACTATGTAGTTGCAAGACACACACGGGATTATTGATGAGGTTAGTCAATATTTGGATGCATGGTACTTGTCTGTGTTAGAGGCATGCCACATATACCAATATGATTTACATGATAAAAAGCTTGATATACAAAGGTTGCATGTCCACTATCGGTACGGGAGGTCTCCTTACATGGTTAACAGGAGGTGCAAACATCGGTACCCTTGGAATTTTTTCGAGACTACTAGCGTTGATGACAATGGATATCCAGCTTACATGCGGAGAGACGATGGTAGTTTCATACAAGTAAAGGATCATAGGGTGGATAGTCGATGGGTTGTTCCATATAACCCTTTTCTGTCTATGAGGTACAAAGTCCATATTAACATCGAAGTATACTCTACCATTATAGCCGTAAAGTATTTGTATAAGTATGTATACAAAGGACATGATAGAGCTACTATGGAGTTCCAAGACACACACGAGACTATTGATGAGGTTAGTCAATATATGGATGCACGGTACTTGTCTGCGTCAGAGGCATGCTGGCGCATACACCAATATGATTTGCATGATGAAAAGCCTAATATACAAAGGTTGCATGCCCATCTCCCAATGTACAACAATGTGATATTCAATGATCAAGATGATTTGCGTATTGTGATTAGTTGTGACAGAAACCAAAGAACATCTTTGACCGAATGGTTCAAAGCTAATCAATTGTATAAGGATGCAAGTAGCCTACTATATGTTGATTTCCCTTGCAAGTGGGTGTGGAATTCAGCTCTTCGCTCATGGACAAAAAGGAAAAGGGAGTATTTACAAACAGTGAATGGACATTTGTATCCGTGTTTTAAGGCTATATGTGAAGCCAAAGGAATGCTAGAGAGCGATGATGAGTGGTATATGTTCTCCAAGAAGCTCCATTTCAGAAAAGAGGATTCCAGTTGTGTCAATTATTTGTCATTATAATGTTTTTTTGTAAGCCTATATCCCCTAGACACCTTTGGAATAAATTCTCCACCGAGCTTTCAAATGATTTTTTCCATTCCTTGTAGGCAGAGAGGGTGTGCAGATGTTGGTGTGTGTCATTCTATAGCACAGAATCAAGCTCTATTGCAAATGCAAGACCTCTTACAACAGTATGGAAAGCGGTTGCATGATTTTAAAGGGTTGCATGTTCCTAATAGATCAAGTGATGCCAGTGTCAACAATGGTTTGCTGATGAAAGAGATGATGTTTGATTCTGTTTAACAGGTTGATTTGTCTGTTTCCATGGAAAGGAGTCTAAATAGTTGTCAATCAAGAGCATTTGATACTATCCTTGAGGCTGTTTCTTTGAACCAGGGTGGTGTTTTTTTCCTTGATGGACCAAGTGGATCAGGCAAAACCTATCTTTATAATGCCTTATGGTCACAATTACGTGGAGATAATCAAGTTGCATTGGCATGTGCATCATCTAGAATAGCTGCATTGTTACTTTTAAATGGTCATATAACGTACTCACATTTTAAAATTCCATTGGTGCTCAATGCTTCTAGCACATGTGGTATCAAAGCTAATAGCCCATTGGCGGAGGTGTTGAAGCTTGCAAGGTTAATTATTTGGGATGAGGCTCCAATGATGCATTGGTACGCACATAAAGCACTGGACAGAACATTGAAAGACATAATACAGAGTGATATAGTGTTTGGTGGGAAAGTTATGCTCTTTGGTGGTGACTTCAGGAAAATCTTACCGGTTGTGCCAAAGGGATCACGTGAGGACATTGTTGATGCAACGTTATGCTGGTTACATATTTGGAGATATGTGAATGTTCTAAAGCTTACCCAAAATATACGGGTTAGATAGAGGGCTTATGATTATACAGAACAAGAATTGGTCAAATGGACATTACAAATTGGAGATGGCTCTATAGGCCATCCAAACAATGAAGGTAGAGTGGTAATACCACCACGAATGTTGATCCATGGGAACTCCATTTTAAGTTTGGTAGAATGGGTATACAAAGATCTTCAGAGAGTGGAGGATTATGTATACTTCTTTAAAGACTGTGCTACACTTGCACCACGAAATCTAGAGGTTGATGAGGTTAATGAACTAGTCTTGAGTGCATTGCCTGGACTTGAAAGAGAATACCTCCGTGCTGATTCAGTTGCGTCTTCTAAGAATGATGCAATATTGTATCCAATTGAGTACTTAAACAATTTGAACTTGGGTGGTGGTTACCCTCCTCATCGCTTGATTCTAAAGATTAATGCTCCTATCACGTTGCTCCGCAATTTGGATCCTCAACAGGGACTTTGTAATGGTACCAGATTGATATGCAAGCAATTTCATTCAAAGGTGATAGAAGCAAAAATCATAACAGGTACAACATTGGAGACAAGGTCTTTATTCCCAGGATAACATTCATACCTACTATGCTGTTATTGCCTTTTGACATGAGAAGGAGACAATTTCCTGTAAGGTTAGCCTTTGGTATGTTAATAAATAAGTCCCAAGGACAAACATTAAGTGTATTGGGACTTAATCTAGCCACACAAGTATTCACACATGGACAGTTGTACATTGCTATGTCGCGTGTTAGATCATCTGATGTAGTGAAAGTGTGTATAAAGCATTATATGGAACAGAAAAGCAGCATAGAAGGTTCAACCGAAGTCTTCATAGTAGCCAATGTTGTCTACAAAGAGGTTTTCCAAATGGCATAAATCAGAATGTAAAGTTAATATATGCCCAAAAGATAAAGAAAAAGCTATTGATACAACAGCTTACAAACGCTAGAGACTACATTCATAGATATCTCTGTATCAATGAAGTAAGCATTTGAAAAAAGAATGTTTGCAATGATGTAACATGTGTAATCTATGTTGTCTTTTTTGTGCAATCTTTTACATTGATGCTACTCTCTTTGGTATTATTGAATTTATGTGTATAAATCTACTTGCATTTAGCTAAAGGTACCATGTAGATCCACAAAAGGGAGTGCCCCATCATTGCTCAAGAGGTGGTTCTAATTGTTGAGATGGCAGACGGGTGTCGGTGAGTTCCTGTTTGTTTTTTAAAAAACATTTAGATAAGCAAACATTCACTTTTGACTTGCTTTTATAAACAGTAGCATTATTTATTTTTCTTGCTTGGCACAAAATACTAAACATATATATATATATATATATATATATATATATATATATATATATATATATATATAGAGAGAGAGAGAGAGAGAGAGAGAGAGAGAGAGAGAGGGAGGGAGAGAGGGAGACCTTAAAGTGTTATGTAAATGATCAGTGTAGTGAGTGTTATATTTGATATCAGGGGTATATTTCTTAGGATGGAGGTGGCAAGGAGATCATTTTCATTTGTTTATAGTGATGGCCAAGATATTGAAGGTAATTATTTTTTAGATTGCTATAATTTAGGTTTTATTGTTTTCCATAATCTATGTAATATTCATGGTTGAATTGTAGACCCTCCATTTTGGGAAGGACAAGCAACAACATCTCTAATTATCGAATTGTTAGAGAGCACGAGTGTTTTATGGTATATATAGAAACCTATTTTTTATGTAGCTTTTACGTTTTATTTAATAAATTTATATTACTATTGATACATTCTTTTCACACAGGGAATATCTTTATTTTTTAGAACCCAGATTATTACTAGGTTTGTATGGTCAAGACCCTTACAACGAGAGCTTTGGACTCTTTGGAATTTACAGTTTGAGATTACAAAAGATCGCGTATCAACTTCATGTACATGTAATATTTGTGGATTATGAAAAGCCTGATAGGTTAGATTTTTGAGTCATAGACAGTGGACAATACAGAATTTTTTGATTTACTGTCTACAAGCCTGTTCAAACCCCATTCACCTCAAATATTGATCCACCAAATGAGTTCTGTAAGGTTTTGTTGTTTCCCTTCTTTTTTTTCACGAAAAGTTTATCTTGCAGTAGCTAATGTTTTTATCTTAAATATTTTTTTCCAGCTGGAGGCGAGGAGTATAGTCTTCCAAGGAAAGATAATCTAGTTGTCCGAAGATTGTTTTAAAGCTTGTTTAGGTGTGTTGAGATTGTTAACATTATATTGGGTTGGAATGCTAGCTGTTTATTTACGCCAAGTTTGGTGCTTTATTCAATGGAATTAAGTATTTTAGGAGCTTCTACATGGATATATATGGCAAGCATGGTGTGTTTATATATAGGTTGGCAAGTTAGGGACCATGGGACCCATCATGGGCTTCAAATATAAGGCCTTTCTCTACTTACCCTTTGAGGACGAGCGTTTTTTTTTTGCAATTAGCTGGAATTAGAAAGTCAAAAATCACACACCCGTGTGTGCCATCACTTTCGCAAAACGAGGGCTTGAACCTGTGACCTTGGGACTCTAAAGCCACATCTCTCTCTACTGCACTGATTTGTGATCGACAAGTATGAATGCAAGAATACTCTTGCTCGTCAGGGACAGGCCAAGCCACTAGTTGTGCTAGGAATGCACAATGCATTGCAAAAGGAAGTGCATCATTGGCTTGATAGCCTCTTGTTGCACAGAAATATGAAGCGTTTTAAGAACCGGTTGCAACTCAGGAGAGAAATAAATTGGAAGAGGACCAACTTGCCGATAATTTGTGGGGTTGGAAGCTCAACATCAAAGATTTTCTTAGTTGATAGAAAATGCAAGAAAGGCTAGGCGAGAATGGGGAACGCCCGCAGAGGCGCTCTCGAGGGTCACGGTGTGTAAGGAAGCCGCCCACAAAAGAGTGGGCGAAGCATGTTGGAGCTGGGACGCCCGAAAGACGACAAGGAGCCTGTTGTCTTTGATTTGGTCCAGAACATCTCGTGGGAGGTCAGGGGCCTTACCAGAGCCATAGATATGTCAGGTCAAGTCCACCCACAGAATGGCTTCCAAGCCCTGGCCAGTCCAGGCAGGAATACTCACTCCTGTCCGGAAACCTTGAAAGAGCCTTATAAGAGTACACATAAGGGGCTAGTTGCTTAAAATAAAACCTCATTTCAACTTGGGAGAGAAATAAATAAATAAGTGGACAAACTTAACTCAACACATAGCTCCATTTTTCTACCTATGCTTGAAATTAAAACTTACATGTAGTAGGTGACCCTTCTGTTGTGATACGGCCATGCCATACAACAGAAAATACTTTCCCAACCTTGAAAAATATATACTTTCATTTCAAATTTTAAAATTTCTCATTTCTTCCTAGCCCCCCTTTTTTCCTCTCATTTGGGCATGTGGAGAGGGAGTTTTTTATAATAATAAAATTGGGACCAATAATATATATATATATTAACTATTCAAAAATAGCCATACATCACCCCCAAAAAACTCAACTACCTACTCCTTTTAACCTTATTTAGGATTTTACAAAGAAATTCCCATCTTTCATCCTCACACAAGAAGCTAGATTGATCCCATGAGATCTTATACCCCAGTAGTAATAAGCAAGCCTCCATCATGGCCTCAGTAGTGTAGCCCCGGGAGAATGTTTTTCTAACATTCCCCCATGCTTTAACCACACCTTGACAGTAGGTCTAGTGCCAACCGGGTTTTCAATAAAGGCCACAAAGGTGTGATCCATCTGTTTTTCCTTGCCGTACCATCTCTGAGTTTTAGGACCAAATCTTGGAGGCCTTTTCTTCTTAATCCAACACCTCACCTGCATCCAACAAACCAGCATTAGGGAGAGAACCCAAAATCAGGGAAATAATCAAGGCATATTTCTCTGCAAATTCTGAATCAGCAAATCCAGCTCCAGAGATCTAATTTACATTACATACAGACCAGCACATGTATATGCATTTATACATCAGCTCAGTATCCTGCAATCTTGTACATGTAGCCCTCAAAAACACAATTTCATTTCTACTAGTCTAGATTTTCCATAGAATGCAAGTTTTGATAACCCATTGTGCTCATCATTTAACTGCCCACTTCCCAAGTAGCCAGTTCTCCCAAAGGTTTGCATGTGGGAGGTTTGCATGTGGGCACTACCTACTGGTTATAAGCTGCAAAAAAGAAACATGGCTAGTGGCATTTGCCCTAGATGCAGGTCTTCAATAGAAAGTGGCAAGCATGTGTTTTATGCCCAGCCTTGAGGAGCACCTGGTGCAAAATGACTAAGAGGAGAGGAAGTAAATTTTGTTTAATAAAGTATAGCTTGGCCACATAGAGAGGGAGTAAGTTGTGTTTAATAAAGAGTAGATTACAGCTTGGGAGAAAAATGAATCAGACGAGGTCAAGCTCACCCACAATTTGTGTGGTTGTGAGATCAACAACACCTAAGATTTGCTTAGTGATGTGTGGCATGCCAACCTATGGCAACACCTAAGATTTTCTTAGTGATGTGCAAGAATTGCCCTGCATCCCAAGATAGAAAATGCAAGATTATAGTTGAAACCCTTCTAAACAATTAAAAGAGATACTTGCTTCTCACCTTACCCTCGACTTGGATTCCACCCACCCACACCCGTTTAGCAAAAGTCCACCCATTTGCACTTGGAACTTGCCATGCAATAATCCACCACATGCATGCATTTTATTCACTTTCCAAATAGATTTCCTTTCCAACCCAAAGGATATAATATTACATTACACTTAAGTATATATGTTTAAAGAGGGAATCCAAAATTTATTTGCTTGAATTTAAGATCGTCCGGTGTGTTTCATAGTTTTCATAAGTTCTGGCACCTTGTTGGGTAGGAGGGTAGCTAGCCTGCGCGCGCGCGCACACACACACACACACACACAACCTCAAGCACAGAGAAACTTGAGAAGAGTGCTGGAAAAATGTACTTAATGAATAATGAGTGAAAGTACAATGTGAGTACATAAAGTAGCCTGGGAAAAAACCTATGTCCAGTCACAAGGAAAAAATGCCTGTGAGTAAGCTGGTTTCACACCTGAACTAGCCGGGAGTGGACATGAGGGGGCAGCTAGCCTGCACACACACACACACACACACACACACACACACAACCTCAAGCACAAAGAAACGTGAGAGTGCTAGAAAAGATGTACTCAATGAATAATGAGTGAAAGTACACTGTGAGTACATAAAGTAGCCTAGGGCAAAGTGCCCAACACACATAAGTGTGTTCACAACACGGGGAAAAAACCTGTGTCCAGTCACACATGGAAAAAATGATCGTGAGTAAGCTGGGTTCACTTCTGAACCAGCCGAGAGTGGACATGACCAACAAACCCCCCTCAAGTGAACGGTGTGAAAAGGTAGCAGGGTGATAAAGCTATGAATGCTACCCTGCACTATGCTCCACAGTAAGAGTGATCAAGAGAGATCACGATGGCAAAGATGAACTGCAGTGCCAACGGGAAAAGCAAGCACTATATAAGGGAAAAGGAGAATCCCCAATGTCATAGTGCTAATGCTAGAGCATAGTAGTACATAAACGCATCACCTGCTGAAATGCATGTCAAAGATCATGTGGACATCAATTGCATCAAATCAAGAGGCATCGAATAATACCACCCCTGAAGGCAAGCATCCAAGTGCCAATCTGAACTACATGTAATCCACATCAATGACAACAAGAGAGCAAAGCATAGCTCTATAACTGCACCATTGATAAGCATAAGAAGAGGTAGCAGATATACGCATGTGTAAAGGCAACAGGATCCAGAAGTCATGCATGTGAGACATGCAATGTAAGCTGCAAGATAGAAACTCATCAATGGAGGATCCGATGAGGAAAAATCAGCAATGGTAGGGCTGATAAAAGTAAAAATTCAGCAATGGAAAAAGTTAAAAATCGGGAGAAAAAGTGGGGGGCACGAGGCGGGCATCAAACAATGCTATGAGAGGATGGGTAAACTCTCAGCGATGACATGATCAATGGCATGTATGGCAAGTGTAACGATGCATAATCCCACAATGAATAATGTACATGTGACATGTCAAAACCATGAGGGCAAGCCAACACTGGCCAAGTGTGTAAAAGGCATTCTCAATAAACATCACATGTGTAAAAGTGACAATGTCAACACTGTAGAAACAATCCCACTGCAAGGGAAAGCAGCATAAAAGGCATCTCCAGTAGACATACATAAGAGAAAGCATCTAGCATAGACAAGCATAAGTGACCATGAGGCATCACCAATTGTATGTGAGTAAGTAAAACCCCCCTGAAATGCATCTGCCAGACAATGCATACCCAAGAAGTACTAACTATAGAGCATAGTCATCAAAAGCAACGGCATCAGAAGACATCTCTGCACGTGATGAAGATGTAATGGTCAAGGCTGATACATGTGTAGCCAAATTGGCCTGATCTACACACCTGTGGAAGAAGATGCTGGCTTCTTCTTTTTTTCACTCTCAATACGCTTCGTGCATTCCTCTATGGTGTGCCTTGTTTTCCTGCAGTAATACATCGCTTTTTCTTTTCAGGCTTGTCCTTTGTCTCGAGAGGATCCGATGGGCTAGGTTTAGGCCCAGATCGATTCCCATGAAAGGGAGCAGCCATTGTTGACTCAGCAGACATCATGTTGTTCCCGTTGGAATGGGATTGCTCTTCACTGAGCAAGAGAAAGTATAATGTGAGTACATAAAGTGGCCTAGGGCAAAGTGCCCAACACACATAAGTGTGTTCACAACACGGGGAAAAAACCTATGTCCAGTCACACAGGGAAAAAATGCCATGAGTAAGCTGGGCTCACACCTGAACTAGCCGGGAGTGGACATGACCACCCAACAACGCTAAGCTCACCACTTGGCTCATCTTGCAATGCTCAATAAGAAGATTTTTTTCAACCAATCAAAATAAAAACTCCTCAATCTACCTTGATATAGTTTCCAAAATGTATACTACATGTCGATTTTATAACTAAATAATATAATAAATGAACCTTAAAAATAACGGCAATGAAAAATCTTTGACAATTTGTTCGTAATTTTGGTATCACTAAGTTGCTGTTTTTTTAGAGCACTGCATTTACGTTGGTTGGTAATAAGTGTCTCTTGTAAGTGTATTTTTTAAGGGCCAAAGTTGAAAGAAGTTGTTGATATTTTAGCTTGATTTTAAAAGGGCGACTAAGATTCTGAGAAACTAGGTTATTAAGATAGATTTTTATACAGGAGATTTGGCCATGGAATCTTATTTTGACAGGTGTTTCATGACAGTGCTCACGAAGGAACACATTTAATCAGAATCCTAAGCATCTAAATCGGCTTATCAAATTACAAATCCATTACGCTGAGGATTTAGCGAGCGAGTTCAATGAGGCGCGCTGCAGATTTTGGTAGGAGGAGCCTCCCTCAGATAGCCCTCTCGCAGCAGCAGCAGCATGTTTGAGGTCGCCAGCCCTCCCTCCATCAATTCATCATCTGGTCGCCGAAGAAAGGCCAGCCGCCCGTAGAGATGCTCTCGATGGTGGAATTCTAGCCACAGTGCGCGCCCACAGAAGGGTGGGAAAGCACATGGAGCTTGGGCACCCAGGAGACAACAAGAAGCCTGTCTTTGATTCAGTCCAGAAAATCTGATGGGAGGTCAAGGGCTTTGCCATAGATCTAGTCAGGGCGAGTCACCCACAGAACTCGATGATGGCTGGCTTCTAAGCACAGGGCAAGCTCCAAAAGCTGTGGAAGAGAGAGGGGCAAGGCTACCGAATGATTGTGTATTTGCATCTTTTGCAATTTGCATATATTAACACACCTCATACAACCTCATACAACCACCAGCAAAGCTCCTTTTGAGATTGACTATGGTAATAAACTTTCAACTTCAATTACTAGACTTTCTCATGAAACTTCAATTACTAGACTTTCTCATGAAATTCCAGTGGTGGGCGGTCAATGATTTTGTCGTTACTTATAACCGAATTTTGGCTGGAGCTCGTGAGTCTATTCTTAAGGCTCAACAAGCTTACACTAAACAGGCTAACACGCATAGAAGACCAAAGACTTTTGAAGAAAATGATTTTGTTTGGCTTCACATAGAAAAACGCATACTAAAGTCTGTAGAAAAACATCCCACCATTAAATTATCTTCACGATTTTATGGGCCTTTTCGATTAATAACAATGCTTATTGTTTGTCCCTTCCTGACCATTGGAATATTCATAATTCCTTTCATATTAGTCTACTTAGACCTTTTAAAGGTACACCACCTTCGACCCCCATTTATGATGACCCACCTCTCCTAGAGGCTAATGCAGAAATTTTAGTTCCAGAAGCAATTCTTGATCATGAGCAAACTACAACTCGCAATGACAATGTTTATGTCAAATATTTGGTTAAGTACAAGAATCATCTTGTAGAAGAATCTCAGTGGATTCCAGACCATGCCCTTGCTACACACTCTGCCCTGATCGACTCCTCTCACATACAGTGACAATGAATTTTACACTTGGTATTGAGACCGGTGTAATCGTGTGAAGGTCACCGATTTGAGATATTACACAATTGGCAATTTCTTTTGGTATTTGATATTGATATGTGTGAAGGACACCGATTTGAGATATCACACGATTGTCAGTTTATTTTTGTATTTGGCATTGGTATGTGTGAAGGTCATCGATTTGAGGTATCACACAGTTATTTTTCTGTGCAAAGATCGCCAAATTGAGGTATTGCACGAGGTTTTCATATTGTGGATTTCTGTGATGGATATTTTGAATTTTTATTTTCTTTCGTGTGCAAAGGTCACCAAATTGAGGTATTGCACGTAGTTGTTTAAATATGCAAAGGTACCGACTTTGAGATATTGCATGTTTAGCAACTGATGACAGTTGTTTTTCACCAGGGAGGAATCTTGGAATTGTTCGCATTATTTGGAATTTATGGATTTATTTGATGGATATTTATTTTATATGCAAGCAAGACTGATCACCTCTAACTTGTCACATATTTTTATCTTATATTGTGAATGTCAGTGTGGCAGGGTTAGTGTGCGGGATGTGCATGGATCCATTGGGCTTGCTTCAAGGGAAATCTATTGACGCATGGCACGTGGTGATTATTTATTCGACAGTTGGCAGTGATATTTTATGTGCACATTAGTGTGCAACATTTTGATATACATTAGTTCTATTTCATGAGTGAACCTTAGAGAGTTCACATCTTTGTATTTAGGCTTATGCAAGCCCAATGTGGAGATCCATATTTTTGACATGTATTTTTGGCTCTTTCTTTTTGTACAAGAAAATATATTTAAATACACCATGAAGAACATGTGAGCCACTCTCATGGTGGGGGAGATTTAACCCATTCTTGTGTTGCATGCATAACTTTCTTCTATTTTGAGCTTGAGTATTTCTTTCAAGTTAATTTTTAATAAAGGGCCAACCGTGAGCTTCCAATAGATACATACATACAATATACATATATAGGTATGTGTGTGTGTGTGTGTGTGTGTGTGTGTGTGTGTGTGTGTGTGCACCCCCCAAAAAGGAGAGAAAATGACCATGGCTACGGACATTTTTTCTGGTGTGGCCATGACCCTTCTCCTCCATCTTTGGGCAGGTATGACCCTTCTTCTAGCAGCCCATTACCTTTCCCCCTTCCTCTGAGAAGTTTGTGTGATCCATCACCACCTCCTTCAAGCACCAACGCATATATATAAACATATACATATACATACATACATACATACATCATATATATATATATGTGTGTGTGTGCACACACACATATATGTATACATATGTGTGTATGTGTGTAATATATATATGTGTATGTAAATTAAAAAAAAAACACACACACACACACACACATATATATTATTAAAAGTTACTTTTTATGCTCTATCTCTCACTCTCTTTCTCTCTCTTTTCACCCTCTCTCTCTTTACCTCTCTCTCTCTCTCTCTCTCTCTCTCTCTCTCTCTCTCTCTAGGCATGCCCTCTCTCTTTTCACACCTCTCTCTCTTTACACCCTCTCTCTCTCTCTCTCTCTCTCTCTAGGCATGCCCCATCTCCTCTCTCTCCAAGCACACACACACACATGATACAGATGTACGCACACGCATGTATACACACACTTTCTCTCTCTCTCTCTCTCTCTCTCTCTCTCTCTCACACACACACACACACACACACATGTACACACTCGTACATGCACTAATGCAAACGCACACTCTCTCCTCTCACATAAACTATCTCACACTCACGCAAACACACTCCCTCTCTCTTCACACACACACACACACTCTCTCTCACACAGAAACTCTCTCTCTCTCTCTCTCTCTCACACACACACACACACACACACACATTTAAATAGACTTAAACATACACATATATAATTTTAATTAATTAAATTTTAGATTAAATTTTAATGGTGGGAATGGGTGGTGAGGTGTGCTCACTCTGAAATAAGTGCATCTTACATGTAATCTCTCTCTCTCTCTATTACACACACACACACACACACACACACATACATGCATATGCACACCTTCTCTCTCTCACATACACATGCACATACTCTTAAATGTTGAAACTCTCTCTCTCTCTCTCTCTCTCTCTCTCTCTCTCTCTCACGCACACACACATGTACACACCTACACATGTATTAATGCAAACACACACTCTTTCTCCCCCATACACACTCTCATACATAGATTTCCACGTCCTCTCTCTCTCTCTCTCTCTCTCTCTCTCTCTCTCTCTCTCTCTATGCATGTTTTCCCCTTTAGTAGTCGCATTAGTGCTCTCATAGTGAGTCACCAATATTTGCCACACTTCTATGGCCTACCTCTCTCTCTCTCTCTCTCTCTCTCTCTCCTCTCTCTCTCACACACACACACACACACACTCTCTCTCTCTCTCTCTCTCTCTCTCTCTCCCATGTATAGAAACTCTCTCTCTCTCTCTCTCTCTCTTACATACATGAACACACGCACACACATATACACACTTTCTTTCTCACGCACACGTGCACTCTCTCTCTCTCTCTCTCTCTCTCTCTCACACACACACACACACACACACATGTAAATATATATTATCTATAATATTATGTTGTATTATATTTAGAGACATGTACCTATATATACGTGCATTTATAAAATAAATAAACATACATGTATATATATTTTTGGGGATGCATGGTGAGGTGTGCTCACTCTTACATACAATGTCTTTTGTCTTTTCTTTTGTGTACGCGTATGTGTGTGTGCACATACACACGTATGTGTGATTATGTAATGTTGACTTCATGCATGCATGTGTCGTGCAAGTGTTATGATTATGTGTATGTGCTAGTGTGTGTAAGGTGTGAGTGTATATACGTGGTGTGTATTTGTGTTTGTGTGTATCCATTTGTGAGTGTGTGCATGTATATCTGAGCATGTGAATATATCCATGTGTACATCTTTTTTTTGTCTATGTGTGTGCACGTGCATATGTGTGTGAATGCGTGTATGTATCACGTGCAAATGTGTATGCGTTTACGTCTATGTATACATGTGTGCATGCATGTGTGTGCACATGTACTTGTGTATGTGACTGTATGTATGTATATATTTGTGTGCATATATACGCATGTATGTGTATGTGCAAACTTGAGTGTATGCACATACACATGTATGTGTATGTGTAAACTTGAGTGTGTGTGTGCGTGTAAGAGTGCATATCTCTATGTGTGTTGACATGTGTCCATGTGTGTGAGTGTGTGTTTGTGTGCATGTGTGCGTGTATCATGTGCTTGTGTTGTGCATGTGTATGCATGCACATACATGTGTGTGTGTTGACATATATATAGATCTATTTATATATACATGCTTACATACCTATAGATATATACATATATACAAACATAATATATATGTGTGTGTGTGTATGTATGTATATTCTCTCTCTTACACATGCACATAATATAATATTAGAAGATATATATGTGTATGGGGGGAGAGGGGTGGGCAATTTACTTTTTAATGTATTATATATATATAAGAAACTCATTCAATGAGCAAATGACTTGATGGTGACAATTAATTTTGAGCCCCAATGCATCTAGGACCCTCTTCTCTTCTCCTTTCTCCTTTTAAAAAGTTCTCCCTCTCCTTTCTCCACATAAAGGCTAGGATTATTCTCCTTTCTCCTTTTCAAACGTTTTCCCTCTCCTTTCTCCACGTAAAGGCTAGGTTTATAGGGTGAACCCTTGCTTTATCTTCTATAGATGCCACCCCAAACTTCAACTTAAATTTTCTTTAATAATACTTGGGTCATCATCTTAGGCCTTTAATTTTGAAATCAAAGACATAGTATCCTTCAAAATTCAAAGACATGGTTGCAAATTTCATCCAACATGCCAAATGTGCATCACATCATATGGACTCTACACCTAAGATCACATCATATGGACTCTACACCTTAAGATCTTGACAAGGCATGGTCAGCATGTGTGCATTATTTAATAAACTAGGGTTTTTAAAGCTTTATTCCATGCCATGCCTAGACTTCCCAACATGATGTAACAAAATTTCACGGTGCCATGGAGCACAAGGAAGGTAAGGAGTGAGTGTAAGAGCAAGCTGGAATTATCCACAGGAGCTAATAAAGCCACGAGTGGGCGAGACCCACCTTTGGCAGGTCGATTGTTAGCCGGTGTTTATATATATACACACACATAGACATATATGTATATACATACATATGTATATATGTATATGTATATGTATGCATGTATGTATGTATGCATGTATATATGTATATACATATATATGTGTGTGTGTGTGTGTGTGTATGTATGTATGATTGTATGTATGATTGTATGTATGTATGTATGTATATATGTATATATGTATATATTAAATTCAATTATATGGTTTAGTCTTTGATCTAAATGTGAGTTTTGTATTATTCATCAAAAAGTATTTTAAGATCCCGTGAGAGAGAGAGAGAGAGAGAGAGAGAGAGAGAGGAGAGAGAGTGAGAGGGAGGGTGGGACAGGGAGAGTGAAAGGAAGGAGAGAGGGAAGAGGGTGGGAGAGGGAGAGAGGGAAGAGGGTGGGAGATGGAGACGGAGTTGCTTAACGTCGACTTAGAGGGTTATACGCCCAATCGACGGAGAGAGAGAGAGAGAGAGAGAGAGAGAGAGAGAGAGAGAGAGAGAGAGAGAGAGAGAGAGAGAGAGAGAGAGAGAGAGAGAGGTGGGGAGGGAGAGAAGGAGTGGTCTGAGACTATGCCAAATAAATGACCCAAAAGTGTCCAAATGATAACCACAAGTTTTTGCCCATCTACAAAGTTCCACCTCTTTCACATCTTCTATCATAAATTACAAACAACAAACCATACAACAACTTATGAAGCATGCTTCCCCTCCATGACCACATTTGCAACACCCCCTCTTAACTCTCCAACACAATGGGGACACTTCCCTTTTGCCTTTTTCATGTTTTTGTTAAAAGAGTGTTTGCTTGTGAGGATGCTTGTCTTTTTTCATGAGGGCTCCTTCTCTTCCCTCAAGAGTTAATGAACTTGGTAGATTCTTCAATGTGATAAGGATGGATGCTTGTCTTTTTCCTCGAGGGCTCTTTCTCTTCCCTCAAGAGTTAATGAACTCGGTAGATTCTTCAATGTGATAAGGATGTTTTTAAACCCTCTAACATACTTTTAAAGAGAATTGTAATTGCGTCATTATTATACATAGGTGTCCCAATGCTATGAGTCTCAAAACTCCAGCTTAATGCCAAAAAACTACATTTTAAGGATTATCTTTGAATTTTACTTTTTTTGCTTTAAATAGTGTATCCAAAGAGTCCCAAGGTTCTTTTAATATGGTTGTGGATGCCATGAATGCATCATTCATAATCCAAGTGCTATGATACATAATGCTCTCTCATGTCTTTTACTTTCCATGCAATAATTTATTCACTAGGACATACCTCTCTCTCTCTCCTCACATATTTTTCTTTTTTCCATGAGAGCAAATTTCATTTTTTTTCATATGAGAGCAAATTTCACTCAACGTGGTACATGATGAGCCCACCCCCGTTAAATTTCTCAATTAGCAGTGGAGTGGCCTAGGAGGATGTGAGAGGTCTTAACGTGGCTGACTAGAAACCACAACACCATTGTTTAATTCACTTACAAGAATGAGTTTGTATGTGAAACATTCACCTTGATAGCATGTAACCACCCCCCTTCTAACATTGAATCATAAATACAATAGGCAGCATGTGAATGGAACAACCCATGCTATGTGTGGAAGCCATCCAAAGGGGCGGGGGGGGGGGGGGGGGGGGGACTTCCCTAGGTTTTGTGGGATTTAGGCTATGTGGCACTTGTCTTTACCTCTACTTCATCACAAATGTGTTGTTTTTTCTTGCCGAGACGGCCGATGTATTTTTAAGCACTCCAAGTCAATAGTGTGGGACATGAAATTTTGTTCAGTCATGAAGTCTAGGCATGGAGGATGAAATTTGCAACCATGTCAAAATTGAAGGTCTAGAAGGCCTAAGATGATGTTAAGTGAAAGGGGTGCCATTATTCTAAAGCCAAATTTTGAAAGGCAAAAAAGCCCAAAATTTCAACGTACCCGGTCTCTTTAAAAGAGCCCCCCACACAGATGTAGAGCGTGTTGTGCTCTTCGAGTGTTGACACTGTGTTGTAGTTAGGGATGGCTTCCGAGCACAAGCATGAAAGCCAGCCCCATGTCTTTGTGTTCCCCTACCCTGTGCAGGGCCACATACTGCCCATGATGCGTCTCTCCAAGCTACTCGCCAGCAAGCATGGCTTCGTGGTCTCCTTCCTCAACTCCGAAGAGAACCACAGCCGCCTCACTGCTGCAAGCAATAATGAGAACCCAATCTCTGAGGAAGACGGAGATGGAGAACCACTAGACATTCGCATGCTGTGGCTCCCTGATGTCCCCCCCTCTTCTAAAGAAGTCTCAGAAACCCCAGGTACCCACATCGAAAGAAGCCACATTGTGCTCAGCAAGACCTTCCTCAACACCGATCCGGCTGCTTTGGAGGAGCTCATAAGAAGCC
Organism: Cibotium barometz; assembly: GCF_041138505.1. Classification (NCBI taxonomy): domain Eukaryota; kingdom Viridiplantae; phylum Streptophyta; class Polypodiopsida; order Cyatheales; family Cibotiaceae; genus Cibotium; species Cibotium barometz. Next base: position 15,674,211 of record NC_141050.1, read on the forward strand.
AGAAGCCGCCTGTCACATGCCTCATCTGTGACTTGTTGGTGCCCGTCATAGCCCCCGGCCTGGCGCAGAAGCTGGGCATCAGCATGTTGATATTCTTCACAGCTTCTGCGGCAAGCTTAGCTATGGCGGTGCGAAGCGGGGAGGTGAATGGCGATGCAAGGCATTTGACCAGCATCGTAGGAGCACCCCCTTTGGAACTGGGCGACGTGAACCCTTTCCTCCGCATGTGTGGTGGCCCCTCCGACTTCATGTGCAGCCTCTTCACGCAAGCCTTTACGAAAAACCTAGTGCAGACGAGCGACATCATGCTGATCAACACCTTCCAAGAGCTAGAGAGCACCACCATAGATTCTCTGCAGAAGCACTTTAGGGTTTGCCCCATAGGCCCTCTTCTGGGCTCCTTCTCGGTTCCCACGCTGTGGGCACAGGAGAATTCCTGCCTGCAATGGCTAGACAAGCAGCCCCCGGCCTCTGTCCTCTTTGTCTCCTTTGGCAGCCTTGCCCCTCTCTCTTCTACTCAGCTTCTGGAGCTTGCCCTGGGCTTAGAAGCCAGCCATCATCGCGTTCTGTGGGTGACTCGCCCTGACCAGATCTATGGCAAAGCTCCTGACCTGCCACCAGACTTTCTGGACCGAATCAAAGACAGGCTTCTTGTTGTCTCCTGGGCGCCCCAGCTGCAAGTGCTTTCCCACCCTTCTGTGGGCGGCTTCCTTACGCACTGTGGCTGGAATTCCACCCTGGAGAGCATCTCTGCGGGCGTTCCGATGCTGGGGTGGCCTTTCTTCGGCGACCAGATGATGAATTGCAGGTTTGTTGTGGATACATGGCGCATTGGGTTACGATTGAGCGCGGACGGTTGTGCGACAAGAGCGGATGTACAAGGGAAGGTGAGAGAATTGATGGAGGGAGAGCTTGGGAAGGAGCTCCGAAAGAGGGCTGGCGACCTCAAACGTGCTGCTGCGAGAGGGCTATCTGAGGGAGGCTCCTCCTACCAAAATCTGCAGCGCGCCATTGAACTCGCTCGCTAAATCCTCAGCGTAATTATATTAGAGTAGATTGAGGAGTTGTCTTTATTATATTAGAGTAGATTGAGGAGTTTGATTGATTGAATTTTTTATTATTATCGAGCATTGCCTAGGCTTGTGAAAAAATTATGAAGAAACACACCGGACAAGCTTAAATTCAAGCGCAAATAAATTTTGGGTTCCCTCTTTAAACAGAGATTTAAGTGTAATGTAATATTTGCTTAGGCATATATCATCTTGGTTCCGAAAGGAAATCTATTTGGAAAGTGAATAAACTGAACGTGTATGGTGGATTAATTAACTATTAGCTATTAGCTAATAGTTACTTTTTCATGTGTACCTGTTAGCGGCTTTTTAATTAATTAATTAATTAATGCTTGCTATTGAGGTATTAATTAATTAAGGATTTTTAAGGTTTTCAATCTTATTGATAAGGTTACCAACCTTATTATCAAGCAAGTGCAGATAAAGAGCGAGAGAGAACAGACACGCCTTGATGTTGGAGTGGAGTGCAAAGAGAGAGACGCTTTATAGTGATGATATCCTAGTACTTAACATCTATTTCTTGGTAGCATGCATGAAGTACTTATGTTTGCTCAATAAGGTTCAAAGTAACATACTTTAATCTAAGGAGAGGGGGTGTGTAAATGCGAGAGAGAAAACAT
>NC_141050.1:15683400-15699842 GCF_041138505.1 Cibotium barometz
ATCCTGTATAGATTCTAGTGATAGTTGTTAGTCTTCATAAAATTACAATGGTGTGGCTATCACCATATCTACACCTACTTTGTGGATTGAAGCATGAACAAGAATGGTGTTATTTCTCCATAGTCAAGGACTATCACCATATCTTTTCCTCCTTTGTGGACTGAAGCATTCCATGATTCAACTTGGAGAGTTACATATATATACTAATTTGGTTTAAAAATTTACATCTACTTTAATGTTGTTTATAAACATTTATTTCTCCTACATTAACATTTTGTGGATGGTGTTTTTTCTCCTTAGTCATGGTTTTCTTCTTAGTCATGAACTATTACCATATCTAGTCCTCCTTTTTGCGGATTAAAGCTCCATGGAATTAGAGTGCTATAATAAATTATTCTACTTAGTTAAATATATTTACTAATTTGATTTTAACATTTGCATTTACTTTGATGTTGTTTATAGAAATTACTTCCTCCTATATTCATTTTTTATTTTGAAGAAGTTTATTAAAAATCTCACAATGGTGGCATGTGAATTTGTCTAATGGTCCTTTGTGGAAGATGGTTTTCTCCTCACCTAATATAGGTATTATGTAGCCTTTCTTTAGATTCGTTGGTCATCTTCCTTGGTCCTTTGTGGAAGATGGTTTTCTCCTCACCTAATATAGGTATTATGTAGCCTTTCTTTAGATTCGTTGGTCATCTTCCTTGAGTTCTACCTCTATACCTTGAGTGCCACCTCTTTACCTTAAAATGTTGCTTTTGGGAGGTTCTTGAGTGTGGACACTTGTGGAGGAATGACTCATTAGCTTTCAATTCAAGACCAAAGAATTGAATTATGAGACTAATTTTTGAGTTCTTCCCCCCAAAAGCTTTTCTAGCTCATCCCAAGCCCCTTTTTTGATGTACCTTTGTCAACAAAGTGTTGAAAATGAAAGAATCTTCCAAACCTAATGCTAATGCATTTTCATCTTTACTTAGTCACAAATTCTTCCCATCCTCATGTTCTGACACTTCTCTCTTCCACTTACATTCCCCCATAATCTATTCTTCATCAAAACATATTTGATTTTCACTTGCCATGTGTGAAAACCTTCTCCATTAAACTTCTCAATGAATAACGAAGTAGCCATGCTAAAGTAATTAAAGGGGATCTTAGTTCTCAAGGCTAGTTTCTACCCTTGTACACAATGACCAATACAATGCCCAAATAATCACTTAAATTTAACCACCCCAAAACTATTAACTGTAATGGAGCGTGGATTTGAGCTACTAAATCAAGGAGTGATGGAAAGAGTTAGAGAAACTCCCCAATTAGTGGTTTCAGCCCCCTCCCCTCAATTGCTCAAAAACATCATTGTCATTAGTACTAATGATTATGATTAGTGGAAATTTCAAAATTAAGTAAGTTGTTGGAATCACCATTACATAGGATATTTGAAGTAATTGAAGAAATATATACTTCACTCTTAGCAAGTAGACACCATGTATACCTTCAATCTACACCCGGTTCTTCAAATTTGATGAAAACAACCTCTCCAAGAAAGGTAGGCTAAAATTTGACACAAATTTTTGGCTTCCCAAAAGCATTCTTACCCACATACATTATCACTTATGACCCATTTGGCCCATCTACTCATGTGACATTTGATTTGACACCCTTCACATAATTTCTAAGGTCACATATGCTCTCACTTAATGCCCAAATGGTTGGTGACCCATCATCACCTGTGTTTTAACAAGTTAGATAATCATATTATGGCCATGTCTAAAGATGCATTTAGCTCAATGGTTGATGCTAAATAGGGAGACTTTATCTTGGTACACATACCAGAACCAATCTATTCTATTTAGTAGAAATTGATGTGAATATAAATATAGTGGCCCTTTAAGAGGAAAGCCAAAACATGCAGTTATTAGTCCAATAATGGATGCTAAATAGGGAGACTTTCTCTTGGTACACATGCACGATAACCGATCTATTCTATGTAGTGAGGAATCTATGTGTATAAATAACTTCATACTAGTACTACTATGATACTGGGCAACCCCTTTCTTAAAAAAGTGTATACAAAGTTTGGGGTGAGGATGTGTAGCAAAAAAAGATCTCGGTTGATTTAATTATTTGAGAATGGATGAGAAGGGGTTAAAAATACAATAGAGGATCAAAAACCCAACAAGACCCTAAAGCTTAGGAGAGCTTCAAAGTTGTAGATAAAAGCCAAAAGATGTAGCTTCAATTGCAATGGTTTGTGAAGAGACTAACTTTTGAAAAAGATGTTTATAAACCCAAAAGTAAAGCTATTTATTAAAGAGATCTACATCTTGGTGACATGACTTTGAAAAAAGGCATTTATAAAATTTAAACTTTGTTTCCTAATCTATTAAATAAGCACCACAATCACAGATATATATCACCACAAACAAAGATATGTATCAACACATATGAAATTTAAATTCTTTCCCCTAATCTAGAAAATAAAATTTGCACATAACATTTCTATGAATCATGCAATTTTCTAAATTCTAAACTCTCAAATCAAGTATGAACCCCCAAAAAAATCAACACTTTGAACCATATATGGCTTTGAGTTCAAGTGTTTTTCATGGTCTAGACTATTAATTAACATCAAGCTAAATTAAGCTTGCCTATTTTTTGCAAAGAATAGAAATATGCTACGACCTAAGACCTGATCTATTAGGACCTTTGTACCGCTTGAGAAAAGTACTTCATGCACATAAGCATAGACATAGGCCTTGAGCAAATCAAACACAAAAACCATAGCAAAAATAATAATAATAAATTTAACATCACCATCTACTCAAGATTGGGTTGTGTGTCCCCCTCATGCATGTAGCCCCCTTCACGACATAAGTATTTGGATATGTATTCAAAAATTAGCCCTTGATGCTAAAAATGTTATCTTGTACAAAATTGAGCTTGCCCATTTCAAAAATAGAGTTGTTGTTCACAAGTAAAATGTTATTTGTACAAAATTGAGCTTTCCCATTTCAAAAATAGAGTTGTTGTTCACATGTAAAGTATGTATAAAGTGTGTAGAACTAATAAACCTGGTTCACATGCACTAATACAAATAGCATCTCCTAAGGTAGATAAAATAATATGTACAAATGATGGTGCATCATGGCCAACAAAATAATCATGGCAATCACACCACCATCAAAAATACCATCATACATACAAAGAGTGTTCTGCGTATAGATCATCACAACGCACACACGCTTGGCATCACCTATGCCTCACTTTTCACCTACTCACAAAGATAATCACATCAATGCTGCTCAAAGCTATGAAAATGTCAAATTATACACCAAGATAGTGCCGCACAAAGATGTAAATATAAATCACACACTAACAATGATTTAGGCTCAAATGTACACCTAATAACTATGGTGTTACATATGGTATTACCACCCACAACACTTAGTCTAGCCCCACTCTTACATATGCCATGCACCAAAATAACCCCTGAGCCATACACATGAGACAATGACTTCTCAGGCATCCTCAATGGTCATGAAGAGTAGCGGGCTAACATCCCTCTCGCATGGGTTAGCAACTAACCTCAATTGCTTGTTTGGTTACAAGAGCTGATGAGGTCTAGGTAACTACAGAAAAACCTTTTAGTCATCCAATGGCAATCCTCTTGAGGATAGTTCTTAAAGGTTACAAGAAGTCTAGCATATACATTATCATTCCTAGTTGTGGTTTTCTCATGGTCAACTATGGCCTCAGGTTGTAAGTGCAACATCATCTACTAAGTCTGGTGGTGAATCATGAACATGATAGAAGTGGCATTAACAAGCCTTGTTTCTTATCCTTATAACTTTTAACTATTGGCAAACAATTCATTTTAAAAAAAACTTAGCTATATCATGTCTCATTCAAGGTCAATAAAAGTCACTAGATTTGGTGTTTAGAGTAGATGAAACTCCTCTATGCCCTACTACATATAAAGAGGCTAGTGTAATTCCTCAATAACAGATTGTCTAACTGGTTGGGTGTGATGCATAGTATCTTCTAGAAAAAGATGTATCCATCATCATAAGAATACTCAGAATTAGGTTTGTCAGTATTTTAGGACCATTTAGAGGACCACTCCGAGCTCATAATGTTCACGATTCACCACGAGACTTAGTAGATGACATTGAGCACTCGCAACCTAAGGCCTTAGTTGACCATGAGAAACCACAACTAGGAATGGCAATGTATACATCAAATATCTTGTAACCTTCAAGAACCATCCTTGAGAGGATGCCCACTGGATGTCTCAAAGGTTTTTTCATAGTTACCTAGACCTCATCACCTCTTTTAACCAAACTAGCAATTGAGGTTAATTGTTACCCCATGGGGGAGGGATGTTAGCACACTACCCTTCATGACCATTGGGAACGCACCCAAGAAGTCCTTATGTCATATGTATGGCTTATGGATAATCCCATTATTTTCGAACGCAAGGCATACATAAGAGTGGGATCAACAGATAAATTATTATGAGTGATATCATGTGTAACACCACACTCGTCAGGTGTACATGTGGGCCTAAATCATTGTTAAAGTATGATTTATATTTATAGCTTTATGCAGCATTGTCTTGTTGTGTAACTTTACTTATTCATAGCTTTGTGCGACACTAATGTAAAAACTTTGTGAGAAGTGAAAGAGAGGCATAAGAGATGCTGAGCACATGTGCACTGTGATGATGGTCAATAGTATACGATGCGGAACACCATGACTATTTTGTCGGCCATGCACCATTATTTGTACATATTATTTTATCTACCATGCACCATTGCTTCATTAGTGCATTTTCATTAGTGCATTGTGAACTAGGTTATTAGTCTTACACACATTATATTCACACTTTGTGTGAATAACTATATTTTTAAAAAGTGCAAGTTCAATTTTGTACAAGATTTAGGGATTCAACCCCTTCTTAAGTAGATGACGATGTTCAATTTTTTATTATTGTTTATGTTATGGTTTTTGTGTTTGATTTGCTATTTTACAGGACCTTTAGTACATGGAGATTTGAATATTCCATAAATTTAATAAAAATAAACCATAGACACCATAGTATAACTCAAGAGCATAAAAAGGAGATAACACAAGATTGGGTGCAATCCTTCTCCCCCGACGTGTGTGGCTCCTCTCCCATACACTCTCCCATACAAGGTATTTAAATTATATTTCATAAATTTAGCCCTTTGAGCCATAAATAGCATAGCTTTTTCAAAATTGGGCTTTTATAAAATTGAACCATAGTCCAATGCTTTTAAAGTATCTTATCGAAAAAAAACCTTGCCCAACATATATCCAATGGGGCAAACCATACAAAATTAATTATTTTGCACACATGTGCACGGCTAGATAATCCATCTAATGTCCACCTTTGTTGTCCCGAACTTATGATCTATACTCAAAAACAGTCCACAATGTTAGATCACAATTACTTTGGAATCAATCACAACAATAATATTAACAAGTGGAAATCATGATCTAAATTCACTACCATGCTTCACATAAACCATGCATCACACATAATTAATTGGATTCACTCCCACATTAGATTCACTCTCACAAATTAATTAGATTCACTCACAATGTCTTCACACGCGTCGCACGTGTTTCACAGAGTTGATTGAATTCACTCAAAGTCAAACTCACACAACACGTCTCACACATTATCGTTGATTGGATTCACTCACAATAAACTTAGCTTGGGCACATCTCATATGTGTTACCGCTGATCGAATTCACTCACAATCAACTTAACTTGAACACCCAAGATATTCTTTTCACTTGTTAGGTCACCCAACAATTAATAAAATAATTATTGTAACATTCCTCTTGCTTGGGTTGCAACTGTCCTCAATTGCATATTTAAATTTTAGCAAGTGAAAAGAGTCAGGATATAGTATATGTCACATAGATAGAATCCCTCTCAACATTTAATTGTGATAAGTTATCCATCACAGGTAAATATCATTAAAAGTATCGATCAACGAACATCAAAAAGAGTATCCTTTATGGAAACCAACACGAGTATCCTTCATAGACAACCCATTAATTTTTCTTAGTATTGAGATGAAGATAATTATAATAAATTGAAATGATTTTATATATAATAAAATCTATGGGTTCAATGTGAAATGACAATAAGTGACATATATCCTTCACGGTGATCAATCGAAAAACATACGTGCATCATTGTTAGTTCAATGAAGTCTTAATAGTGAATGGTCTAATATGTATTTTCTTCCGTGTTTAGAAAGTACATATCAGTCATTGAAACTATTATGAGATGAATAACTTGAATTTAACTAAGCACTATTCTTTGACTATTTAGGAACTCAATAAACATATCCTAGATGAATTTTTTCCCTCTTGCTTGGCAACAAGGTCACGGATGGACTCTAAATTTCTTTTCATATCAAACAATATATAAGAATGAGTTTGAGGGTTACCTTGCTAGTTGTAGAAGTCATGATTTAGAGTACCCTCTTGATTTGGTTGGTTGCCATTGTCTTCGTCTTCAATCACGTTTATGGCCGCAACTCGATTCTTTGTCTTCTCTGGGCACTCGAATGCACAATTTCCTTCTTTATCACATCTGCAGCATGTAATCACATGAGGCTTTTCATCTCCATTGTTATTCTTCTTTGATGATTTGGTCTTCTTTCCATTCACATGTGAATCATTTTCCCTCGCTGCTTCACCTTTACATTTAAATTTCTCAAAATGTTTGGAAAGAGGATTAGATCAAGGAATGTGAGGATTTTCTTGTAGTGTCTGTAGAAAATCCATTTTTCTTCTCACAGTTTGTCGCTAGAGAAATGGCATTGCTAAGAGAATGAGGATGGAACATGTTCACTTCCGCTCTAATGAATGAACTTCCGCTTTTGTTCCTTCAATTGCACTCTCTCAATGGCCTGAAGTTGGATAAGTGGTTGCCAAATTTTATCCACATACATCTGCACAGTTTCTTTATCAAGTTAGCGTAAAATACCCCATTGTTGACACGCCCTAACTTGTATTGAGGTGGAAGAAAAGTTTGTTTGATAAGCTTTTGAAATTCCTTCCGAGTCCTTGGTCTTTTTGGTCCTTTCTTGATGGCGTTCCACCATAGAGATATGCACTTTCAACCAAATGCTTGGCAATACATTTGACTTTGTCCTTCTCAAAAAATTCTTCCTCAAAAAAATAGTCATAAAGTTAACTAAGCCATGACAATACGATCTTTGGTTCCTTGTTACCATCAAATTCTAAAAAGTGAAAGCTTTGCGGGTAATCTTGGTTTCCTTCCTCATTTCCTATGCTTGAAGAGTAGCATGTATTGCCTTGCGTATACGATGCTCCTCAGAATCTAAAGAATCAGATCCAGAAGACGACCTTCTTCTTTTCTTGCATGAAATTTTTCTCTCAATTTCTTTTCTCTGACTACTCAACTAGCAAGTTGAGCTTGAAGTGCATTTAATTGATCTTGGATAGTTGGTGTAGTAGAGGATAGATTGCCATTGTAGAAGAAGCAAGAAAAATAATATAGAAGTATGGAAACAGAATAGAAAAAGTAACAAGCTTATCTAACTCTTGTGTATTTGAAAGAAGGCTTGTTGAAGCCCTCAAAGTTGATGGCATCCAACGAACAATAAAAATAATAATCCAATTATTACCTTGATGTCGACAATTCGAAAAGAAGTTCTGGAACACTTGCTAGATTTTCCACCTCGAACAGTTTGAAAAAAAATTATTATGAGTTTTCCAAAAATTTGAAATTTTTGTTGCTGAGATTTGGTGCCCACAAATTGTAGTTGGAACCCCTCTTTGATGATATATAAAAGCTTTATTTTTTAAAGCTTTTGTAAGCTTTTTGTGTTAATCTTTTAAAAAGACAAAAGCTTTAAGTTTTAAAGCTTTAAAACTAAGCTTTAGTCAAAGCTTGAATTAAATCTTATGAAAGCTTTGTTTAAAAAAATCTTTAGCTTGCATCATGAAACAACAGCCTGCGCACAGAAAAAAACCTACCCTTCTGCAAGAATTGGAGAAGAAGAAGAATAGAAGCACTTCCGCCTGTCGATTATCATCGTTGTCTCCAAATGGAAGGATGGAAGAAATAAAAAAAAATAAGAAATTTGTCTTCTTTTTCTTTGATTAAGCCTTGATTTGTTTTCTTTTTCTTTGATTAAGCATTGATTTGTTTTCTTCTCCTCTGCAATATGCACTTTTGCTCAATTTAATTTATGGGAACATTATGGATTCTGAAAATACTGTGCGCTTAGCAATTCTGAGAATAGGGTTTTGATCTCCTCAATTGTCTATTTCCATCCATATAAATGGATTATGGAGAGGATTAAATTTAGAAGAATGGTTCTGGGAAGAAGAAGGATGGTTTTGGTTTGAAAGACATGGTTTTGATCAAAAGTTGACATTCAACCATAGCCCTTTATTTAAATCTTGATTCACTGGCTCACAAAATTCCCATAAACCATTGAATCTTTTTCCAAAGGTCTCTTTGCTTTTGCCTCCTTTGCCCTTTGGCTTTTTGAATGAATCATGTCTTTGTCCCAAACCCTTGTACCCTTGCTGCTGGGCTTTTTGCAGACTCTCCTCTTCCCGTGCAAGTATTTTGAATTTGTAGAAAAAAAAACCTTCAAATTTTCTCCAAGCCAATAACCTTTAAGAAAAAATCAATTTCTTGATTTTTCTTAAAGTCCCCATGACCCAAATTCAATACTTAAATTTGTCGTACTCTGATACCACTGTTTTTACAGTACCTTTGGTACATAGAGATTTGAATATTCCATAAATTGAATGATAAAGAAAATAAACCATAGACACCATAGTATAACTCAAGAGCATAAAAATGAGAGAACACAAGATTGGGTGCAATCCTCCTCCTCCACACCATACATAAAAATGAGAGAACACAAGATTGGGTGCACCCCTCCTCCCCCCCCCCTCCCCCCGCTCGACGTGTGTGGCTCTTCTCCTATACGCGGTATTTAAATCATATTTCATAAATTTAGTCCTTGGAGCCATAAATAGCATAGCTTTTCCAAAATTAAACATCATATTAGATAATTTATAAAAAATCTCATTCCCATTTGAAAAATGGGATCATGGTGAACTTGTCCAAAATTTTGTCAAAACTCTCTCACGTGACATATGATTGGAAAGATCTTGAAGAGTAGAATCTAGATCTTCAATCTCCGACAAATTTGGAGTTGGCATGTTTAAGATATATACAAAATTAAATGGAGTGATTGATTCCCAAAATATGAGATTTTTTCTAAATTATTTAATATTGACTTATTGGGCTTTTACGAAGTTGAACCATAGTTCAATTTTTTAAAGTATCTTATCAAAAATAAACCTTTTCTAACATATGTACAATGGGCCAAACCATACAAAATTAATTATTTTGCACACATGTGCACGGCTAGATAGTTTCTTCCAATGCCCACCTTTGTTGTCCCAAACTTATGATCACAATTATTTTGGAATCACTCACAAAAATAATATTGACAAGTGAAATTAATCATCTAAATTTACTACCATGCTTTATACATAAACCATGCATCAAACATAATTAATTGGATTCACTCCTACATTTGATTCACTCACAATCAATTGGATTCACTCCTACATTTGATTCACTCACAATCAATTAGATTCACTTACAATGTCTTCACACGCGTCGCACGTGTTCACAGAGTTAACTGGATTCACTCACAATCAAACTCACACCACACATCTCACATGTTACCATTGATTGGATTCACTCACAATCAAACTCACACACCACGTCTCACATGTTACCATTGATCAGATTCACTCACAATCAACTTAGCTTAGGCATATCTCACACGTGTTACCGTTGATCAGATTCACTCACAATCAACTTAACTTGAATACCTAAGATATTCTTTTCTCTTGTTGGGTCACCCAACAATTAAATTAATAAATTAATTATCGTAACATCTGCTCAAGACCTATGCCTATGCTTATTAATGATATGTGAAGGAGGTATTTTTCTCAAGTGGTACAAAGGTCATCACCAAGCAACCACTTTGAAGGGGAAGGACTATTCAAACTCAAGGAAATCTCAAGGGAGAAAAGGAAAAGGTCTTTTATCCATTGGACATAAGAATCTCTAATGGTTATTACCCAACTGCAAGATGGATAAAATAATATGTACAAATAATGGTGCATGGCCAACAAAACAAACATGGCGGTCACACTACTACCAAAAAAACCATCGGACATCCAATAAGTGCCCCACATATATATACTATTGACCATCGTCACATAACGCACACATGCTTGGCATTACCTATCCCTCTCTTTCACCTACTCACAAAGATAATCATGTCAGTGCGACACAAAGTTGTGACTACACTTAAGACAGTGCCGCACAAACCTATAAATATAAATCACACACTAACAATGATTTAGGCCCAAGCGTACACCTATTGTCTATGGTGTTACACATGATATCACCCACAACACTTAGTCCAGCTGCTCTTGTGTATGCCATATGTTCGAAAATAACAAAATCACTCATGAGCTATACACATGAGACAATGACTTCTTGGGCATCCCCAACGGTGATGAAGGGTAGTGTGCTAGCATAATCCCTAGATGATGTTAAGGGTTTTGTGTACTTACCTTACCTTGTCCTTGAGCATGGACTTGTTAAAGAGCCTCTCTTGTTGTAACTTACAATTGGTGGTGCACTAGTGTGCTCCAATCTTTGTATCTTGAGCGTGGACTTGTTAAAGAGCCTCTCTTGTAACTTACAATTGGTGGTGTGCTAGTGTGCTCCAATGTTTCTCTTTCTTGTCACGCCCTATTCCATCCAACTCTTTCTTGTCACCCCTACTCCATCTTACTCTTGGAGGCAAGCTCTATACCACTTGAGATGCTTGGCACGAAAAAAACATCCTATGCTTCTCTGGGAGCATGAACACTCTCATGTTAGTATATGATTGAGCCAAAAGATGGATCCCTAAAGACATGTCTCAGTAAGCCTTTTTATGGGTGGAAATTTGGGAATAAGAACAAAACCAAAGGGCTCACTTGCTTCTAAATTGTGCATTCTCCACTGATTTGTGATCTTTCCAAAGCTACCATCAGTGCTGGTGGTATGTTTGTGATTACGCAAACAACATTACCAACCATTGAAGAATGGTTCCAAGTTTTAAGTGTGCCCATTATTGCTAATTATATAACTAGAATTAGGTGTGGAGGATTGTCTCCCCTTATTCTCAAATAATGCTAGAAAGTATTAATTTAATTAACCTAGACAGCTCTTTGTATACTATTAGTATCTCAAAATCATGCCTACCTAACTCCTAAGGCATGTCACTTTTTTTTTGAAGAGATCATTTTAAGAATTTTCAAAACATGTTTGATGCTGAACAAATAAATGGCCTGAAATTGGGCATAAATAAGATGTGAATCAATATAACCACCACATAAGGCGAATAAATTTTCATAAAAATAAAGGTCAGGACTTAATCAATCAATAAAATCACAAAATCCGAATCATCGTTGACTACAAGGATAGAAGATTTCTCATGACAAATACAATACATGGGTTGTCTTAGAGAATAAATTCCAAGGAACCCACATACAAAAGCATACTAGTACTAACTACACACAATTAGCCTATTGTGTGTGGAAGAAATCATAACGCTATAGTGGATGCATTATTTTTTAATGTACCAAGCGTACATGACTTAACTACATAAGTATTCCAACACCAAATACACCACTGCCACAAAGATAGGAATCCTTTGGGACCGTGCAATTATAAGCATAATATATATTTGGCCTTAAATGATGCACATGATTTTGAAAAAAAAAAAGGCTTGAAATTTGTAAATAAAAAAATACAACAAAAGTAGCTAGATCAAAATAATTAATTAGGCAAAACCGAAACTATTTGCAATGCAAGTTGCATTATTTTTAATGCAAAAAGAGCTAGAAATTCAACAGATTTGCAATGCAAAAAACTACCTCTATCTACCCTTAATTACAAAAATGGAGATTTTTTACTCTCTATAAGTACACTTGGAGCGCGTAGGGTGTTCATTTTAAGAAAGTGCTAGTACTCAACCTACACGTTGCTGTGGTATGTAAGACATTAAAAAGCGAAACGCAAGAATGGAAGCCGGAATACAAAAGGTCAATCAAAATACAAATGGTCAATCGAATACAAAAGGTCAATCAGAATACAAAGGGTCAATCAAAAGGATTTTTTCTTCTTATTTTTTAAAAATCCAAGATTTCTTTTTTCTCTCCTATCCTTGTGCCTTGGTTGTTCATGGTTAATATATAATAGATATAACCTTTCAAGAAGTACTTTATTTGCACGCAAGTACATAACCATTAGATTTTTCTTTGACAGGAATTCAAAGGACCTTAGAGTCAACATGCATAATATAAGAGCTAAGCGATAGAAAACACAAAGGAATAAATCTTTACACAAAGGAATAAATCTTTCTTTTAAAGCTATAGAAAAGGGATGAAGGAGAGAAGGGCAGAAGCTATGGTTGAATGTGAGAGAAAGAGACTACAGTTCACTGAGAGACTGAGAGAGAGAGAGAGAGAGAGAGAGAGAGAGAGAGAGAGTAATAATGGCAATTCTCAAGGCCAAAGATGAAACATATGATGATTTGATGCCTGTCAAAGAGAGGAGGCATTAATAACTAGCCAGCATTGGTGGGATTCTATGCTATAAAAGATCCTAGCACCCATTAAAAATTAATACATGCATGAGAGAGAGTATGACAGAAGAAATCATGAAATTTATGGTTTGACCCAATTACAACAAGGAAAAGACTGTAGGTAGAAGATCTTTAATCCTTGCTATACATCCAAAAGACATACAAATGATTTGAGATTGTTCTCAGAATCTTTCGTGAACATGTTGATGGTGAACAACAAACTGGGTAAAACTATGGAGAGGCATTGGCACTTCTGCACAGCTCCAGCATAGTTAATAGTGTGATCAAATGACCTCCTCATGGAGTGTCTTTCATGAACTCGTTGATGGTCAACAACAAATTGGGTAAGACTATAGTTAATAGTGTGTAGATATCCCTTAATATTGAAATCTACTTTAGAAATATTCATACGATTTAAATCTTAATAATAGGAAGGTCCACATGACCTTTGTGTATATTTAAAGGCTCTAATTTCAAACTATCACCAATACAAAATATGAGATCATTAGTTCATAATATAGGTGCGATAAGTAATAACATTTGGTGTTACAGAGCAGACGTACATCTGTAGATGGATTTGGTCACTCGCTGCGATGTATGAAAAGCAAAGAAGCTTAAGATGGTAAATCAACTCATGTTTCTAACCTTGATTTTGCTTTTGGATTCTAAGAGATTATATCTTTCAAAAAAATATTTCATTAAAGTTAGAATTCACTTATTATTTGGGGGGGGGGGGGGGGGGGGGGGGTGGGGGGGTTGGGGGGTATAATTTGTGAGATGCTTTTAAGAAAGAGTTTTGGTCTACGTGTGGAGACCTAAGCAACCTTACAAGGTAAACATGATTGATGCCCACTTGCCTCCTCTCCAGTACCTTTGTAGACTACTCATCTATAACATCTTGGTTTCTACAAGGTTGGTGACCTACAGGCCTTTGATCACCTTCTTCATCCTACCTAGCAAGGACAAAATGAAACCCGCCCACATACCCAAAAACTTCTAGCTTGGAGCAGCTTCGTTTTTTTTCTCCCCTGGCCTGAGACTAGAAAATAGGCGGTTGGTTTCCTTTAAAGAAGTATGTCAGCCACATTGATTGCCCTGTTGAGCAAGGCGCGAGCATACAAAATGTGTAAAAGGTTCTAAAAAATCACAATCTCGAGGCAGCTTTGTAAACTCCAAATTATTACTTTGGACCATAAGATGAATACATGCAATTCTTCTCAACTAGAATTGGAATAACCAGTTAGTACACCAGGCCCCTATGGAGCCATTAAGTGAATACATTCAACTCTTCTAGTATGCCCATACAGCGCTGCACACCCTTGCAACTGTGCATACTCATGTCACTGTAAATATGCACCTTCGCAAAGATTCGGCTTCCTTACCACCATCGAGATAACATAGTATGGTAGACCATATCTGTTTGTAGGTCTTAGGTAAGTGTCCTCCACCCCAAGATGGTCTGCAGCTTACCAAAGAAAGCCCTTTCACCACATGGGTGTTATGTTCAAATTGAATCTGTAAGTTAGCTTGAAAATCTGTACACATTCTGAAAGCTTCGACCTACATCTCTCATCGATGCATGGCAAGCTTCACTAGCCCTGCCGCTGCTGCTGCTTCCATTTCCTCTTTCGAAGACATAGAATCAACAACTTGCTCCTGAAACACAAGCTTTCGTGCTAAATATGTCTACAGTACCACAATTTAGATCAAATCATCGCACACCAAAAGTAAGGTCATGGATGATCTAGGTAAAAGCAAGCATGACAGTGTTGAGGTGAACGTACCTGAAGCCGGTGCAGTAGATATAAGAGGAAAACATGTACAAATACCTATGAAAGAGAGCACAATTGTTAATTCAGAGACCAAGAGCACCCACAGGCCATCAGACTACATGAATTTTTTTATTTTTTATTTGGTCAAGAAAGGTGCAGCATCACCAGGTAAAATAATACACCAAGCCGGGCCAACGGTCGCCGCCATAGGAACCTTCCAGCTGTAACAGCCCCTGAATCCAAAAGCTTAGCTGCTTTCTGGTGGGTAAACAGCACACCACATAAACATCAATTACGCTGAGACAAGACCTTCATAAGCACAATTCCCCTATCAGATAGGAAAGAAAACACGTACCTGCAAGTTTACCTGGATACTGGTACCAACCAGTCGACGTTGTTGCAGTCCCAAAGACCTTTAAAAGAAAAGAAAATCTTTAAGAGCCTACTTACAAGGCAAACACAACTGACAAATTAAATTGACGTTTAAGTCCTATACTGTACAACCACGAGGTGACACAAGATATAAGCAGCTCTTCGTAAGCAAGGACTCACTCTAAGGTTTTCATCTCGCTTTCATCATCCCAACCAGCAATCGAATGCCGTATTTTTCTGTGACGTTCTGCTTCAGCCTGTGCAAAGGAAGAGGACAGCTATGCTTGAATGTAATCTCATTTTTTTGATTGCTTACTTTCTTGTTGATTTTTACAAAAGGGAGAAGGGGGGGTTGTGGTGGGTTTGTGGGTGCGCATGCGGTGGGGGAGGGGGATGATGATGCTGATGATATTTTATGTCCACTAGAGGCCAAAAATTAGATAACAAGGATGGGTCGGAAGGGGGGACCAAGCCCAAACCACCTTAGAACTACTAAAAGAGAGAGGGGGGGGGGGAGATATTTTATTAACGTCTACTAAAGACCCAATGGGTCTATGAGACCCAAAAATTGTTACCAAAGTTCCGTGTTGAAACTAAAGATCATAAACATGGAACAGAAAGTATCAAAAAAAAATTAGGCCCACAAATAACAGACCCTACACATACAGTGGATAATGAGGCCAATGAAGCCCGGGGTCCAAGGAGTCTCTTGCTTTCTGAATGAGGACATTTGTGTGGGTATTCCAGGATGGGGGAAAACCCCTCACAAAGGACCAAATTAAAGATGTGAGCTAGGGTAGGAGCCAAGATCTTCCAACCACATCCCCCCCCCCCCCCCCCCCATTTGCGAACCTACACCTCCTCTCCCCCGTCCTCCATAGTGCTGCCCCCGCCTCCCTCCTCTTGATAGTTTCCACCCGCCTTCACCTTCTCCCTCCCTCTCCTTCTCCTCCATGCTGCCTTCCGCCACCTGCCAGCCCTGCTTCCTGTGCGCTCCCGCCTTCAGCTCTCCTGCCCGCTCCTGTGCGCCCTTGCCTCCATTTTTCCCTCCCTCCTTCGATTCTCTCTCTCTCTCTCTCTCTCTCTCTCTCTCTCTCTCTCTCTTGCCTTGCCTTGCCTTGCCTTCCTCATTGCGGCCCCGTTCTGCTTCCTCCCCTATAGCACTTCTCCACAGCATGCTTTTTTGCACTCAGGCTGTTTTCTTTTGGCAGGTGTCAGCTCCCTTTGGTCTTCACCCCTTCAAGAGGACTCCATGGCAGCCGTTGTGTCATCCCCGAACAAGGCCACGCCCCCCCCGCCTCTTCTCCGAAGGAGACCTCTAGCTCCTAGCATACAATAGCCTCCCACGAAGCCTCAACATCAGCAGCAGTCCAGCACGCAGACAACTTCGTGACTTGCTCCAAGACAGCCTCCTTCGATCTAGGCAAGATCATAGATATCCATACCCTCAGGCGCAGCTACTACCAGGTGGAGTTCGACACCCCAGCAGCTTCAGACTGTGCTTCCGCAGAGCCCCACTGCATTGTGCACGAGCATGGTACAGAGA
>NC_141050.1:15699865-15724793 GCF_041138505.1 Cibotium barometz
GTAGCGAAAGATACGATTAACTGCCTTCCAATGCTGAGACCCTGGGCTATGCATAAACCTGCTCACCTGTGAGATTGCAAACTGAATGTCCGGCCTCGTAATGCATACATAAATGAGGCAACCAACAGCTGTCTGATAGAGTGTGACATCAAAGTGATCTCCAGCATCATGAAGACTCAACTTCAAACCTGTCTCCATTGGAGTAGCAATAGGCTTGCAGTCTTCAAGGCCAAATCTCCGCAACAATGTCTCAATATACTTTGTCTGACACAAAGCAATACCTCCATCACAGGGCTTAAATTGTATCCCCAAAAATAATGATGCAAATGCCCCAAATCTGACATCTCAAAAGAGGCATTCAAGTCAGCCTTAAAATCAGCAATATGACTCTCATTTGGTCCTATGAGCAGCATGTCATCGACATAGAGAGTAATGATTAGATGTACATCATCCACACGTTTAACATACAAAGTGCTTTCTGTTGGACTATTCTGAAAACCATGTGCAGTCAAATCTGCATGTATCTTTTCATACCAAGCTCGTGGAGCTTGCTTTAAACCATATAGAGCCTTTTTCAACCTGCACACTTTGTTTTCTTGCCCTCTTTGAACAAAACCACGAGGCTGCGATACATACACCTCCTCATGCAAATCTCCATTCAAGAATGCAGTCTTTATGTCCAACTGATGTACATTCCAACCATTATGAGCTGCCAATGCACAAATGCCACGAATGGTAGTCATACGACAAGTGGGAGCAAAGTTCTCATCAAAATCAATGCCCTTTTCTTGAGCATAACCCTTTGCAAACAACAAGTCTAGCTTTATAGCGATCAACACTACCATCTGGCTTTCGTTTCCATTTAAAACCCACTTACATCCAATGGCCTTTTTACCAATAGGCAAATCACACAAAGACCATGTACCATTCTTCATTATAGCATCATATTCACTTTGCATTACAGCCAACCAATTTTCTGATTTTTGTGCCTCATCAAATGAAAGAGGTTCTTCCTCTTCACACATACTAGACACAGCCAAAGCATAACAATCTGATGCATAAGAGGCATGTTGAGAACCTAAACGAGTATGACTAGACATAGGTGCATCAATTTTACTATCACGCAAGGTTTGCACCAGCCATTTAGGCATATTTCTAGCCTGCTCATTTTCAGCCCTATCCTCATAAATTACATCCTATAAATTTGCATCAAAAATAGGCTGATCTATGATGTCGTTTGAAATCTGCATAGGCTAAATATTTACCTCATTAGGACTTACATTTGAATTCCCACCTGTAAATAGAGGCAACAATGTATCAAATACATCCCATAAGCTCACACCTGTCTCTTTGGTACATGATAACAAAGGCTGCACAGCATCTTCCACAAAAACAACATCTCGACTAATCAAGATACGCTTTGACTGTGGATGATACAATCTGTAACCCTTGCTCTCAGCACTGTAACCAACACAAATGCATTTGACAGCCTTATCAAATACACACATTCCATGTGAACTAAGCCTCTTTTACACCTAAAATGTTGAAATCTCAAGGCCTTAGACTTTGGTTTTTTTCTTTTTTGAAAACCTTATCACAACTCTGTGTGCATGCGTTGTGAGGACATCTGTGAATTCTGCGTTGTTGCATAGGCACTAAAGCATAGGCCAAGCAACCAAAGACACGCAAGTGACCAATAGAAGGCTTCCTGCCATGCCAAGCTTCATATGGAGTAATAGATTGCAAGGCCTTAGTGGGACACCTGTTGAGTACATATGCAGCACACATGACAGCCTCAAGCCAAAACGCATATGGCAAAGCTTGGCTCTTGACCATACATTGTGCCATCTCCATAAGTGACATGTTTTTCCTCTCAGAAACACCATTTTGCTGAGGGGTATACGGCACTATACATTGGTGTTTTATCCCACGACTAGCCAGAAATGCATCAAACTCTTTAGACATGTACTCCCCCCCTCGATCAAAACGGAGGGTGCCCACAGTACAATTGGATACATTTTCAATCATAAGAAAAAACTGTTTGAAGCACAAAAACACTTCGGACTTTGCCTTCAGTGGATATACCCATGCATGCCTTGAGTAATCATCAATGAAAGTCATGAAGTACAAGTGTTTACCAAATGATGAAGTTTGCATAGGCCCACATACATCACTATGTATAAGTTGCAATTTGCGAGTGGCCCGCATAGAACCATCCTTTGGAAGCACAGAACGCTGCATTTTGCCCAAAATACAGCCTTCACAAACATGTTTCAATGGTGCCTCAAGAGGGGGCAATGAAGCAACCATATCAAATTTCTGCAAACGCAATAAACTAGCAAAGTTCAGATTACCAAAACGAGCATGCCATAGTTTTGCATCTAAAATTGTCTTTTTATCAAAAACTGCATTTGCTGAATCTTCCACACACTTGTCATAAGAATTGAGCCTATACAGCCCACGAAACAAGGTGCTAGATGCAAAATCGTATCACCAGAAGTCAAATCATGAACAGTACATCAGTCATCCACAAATTTGACTACAAATCCAAGTCTAGCAAGTGCAGAGACAGACAATAGATTCTTCTTTATCCCTGGCACATACAAAGCATGTGAAAGTGTGAAATTGCTGCCATTTGCAGCAGTAAGCATAATTTTACCAATGCCCTTCACTGGGTAAGAAGCATTATTGGCACATGTGATAGTATTCCCATTAGAGACAGCCTCAAGACAAGTGAACATATCACGATGTGAGGTAATGTGCTTTGTAGCACCACTGTCAAAATACCAAACATGAGAGTCAACAGAAACTACCAAACATGTATCATGTACAGATGGGTCATACTGGCAATACACGCTAAACGCCCATTCTATATCCTGCATAACATTTGCAGAATCTGCATTTGTAGAAGCATCCGCTATTGTGGCTGCATTTGACTCTTTCTTCTTTGCCTCTTTAGCCTTTAGCTTAGGGCAATTCTTAATGACATGATCATTTGCCTTACAATAGTTGCACCTGGTCTTTTTCTTGCCTTTATCAAGAGCCTTCTCAGACTTATTGTTGCTACCTGTGGAAGGAGAAGAAGTTGCAGACCTACTAATAGGAGAAGAAACAGTGGAAGGGGCTGCCTTACCACTTCTTCTCTGCTGCTAAGCAGCAATAAATGCTTGATCAACTGCACGTTGCCTGGCCCTGTTTTGCCTAGACTGCGCTTCTTGCAAGAGCTTGTTGACTAAAGTATCATACTTGACAGCATCAGGTCTGTCCTCAGTAAGAAGTCTCCATGTGGAAGCAAAAGTCTGATATGTCTCAGGTAAAGCATCAAGAACAGTCTGCACAAGAGAATGATCAGGAATAATCTCACCTGCAGAAATCAACTATTCTTTGAGATCTTTAATCTCAGCAAGAAAAACATTCATGTCATCATCTTCCTGCATAATCTTCAATTCTAGCTCTTTACGCATAATCTTCAATTCTAGCTCTTTACGCAGGTAAGAGATTTTTGCCTCGTTACAACCTGCATACAAACCAGCTAGAATATCCCAAGCCTGTTTTGCTGTTTTAGCTGAACGAATATGTGGGGTGATGTTACGTTTGACAGGAAGTGCAATCAAGGCATGAGCCTGCGCATCTTTACCATCCCAACGAGCTTGTTCAGCAGTGGGTAAAACAGCAGCAAACAGTAGAGCTGCTAGAACCTGCAACATCCTCAACAGATCCTACATCCACAGAACCTGGACGTACATCCATACCCTGCACAATGTTCCACACTCCTTTTGCAACCAAAACATGCTACATTATGTATGCCCAAAGTGGGTAGTTGCCGTCTCCATGGCCCCACTGACTGAAACTGATGTAAAAGCTACCTGTAATGAAGCAAAGACTGAACAAAAAACAACTCGTGCTATGTAGCACGGGCCACAATAGAATATGTATGCCTGTTTTGCAGAAAACTACATTGTCGAAATTTTTGTAGAAAATGATGAAAACACCTGTGCAGAACTTGCAATGCAAAAACGGAGCCCGATGCGATTTCTGAGAACGCAAGGCCCTATGGGCTGATTTGCAGAGCATAGGGACTTGCAAGCGATCGTGAAAGCTCACCTCAATTAGAGAACGTGAGTCGAAGGGTGCTGGTGGTGTAGCCCTGGAAGCCGTTGCCTGCTCTGATACCAATTGCAAGCGATCGTGAAAGCTCACCTCAATTGGAGAACGTGAGTCGAAGGGTGCTGGTGGTGTAGCCCTGGAAGCCGTTGCCTACTCTGATACCAATTGTTGGAATTAGGGTTGCAGGAAAGCACACAAAGCTTGGAGAAGAAGAAGCAAGAATGCACACAACACACAGTGTATTAGATTGTGTCAATGTACAAAAGATAAGTTAGCCCTAGAAGGATGGGCGTATATACAAGCCGGGGGAAAAAACCTCCTAAAGAGGGAAAAAGTGCCCCAGTGGTTCTAAGTGTGTTCACACACATCACTGCCTATATATATATATGGCAACAAACTTCACCTACAGTTCAACAAGAATGGAGGCCCAAGCAACACCAAGCAAGCCACTCAACCCATCTCGTGCGTTCAACACATACACAAGAGCTTGCGTGTTTAATCACCACCAATAGCAACCAACTAGAAGTTGTGCCTACTGTCTCAATAACACTTGAGCCACAAATTCAAGAATTAATACCCATGTCTGCAAATGAAGACTTCTGAGTGCATCAAGGACAAACTCACAATGCTCCTTTCACACCTTTGGAAGAGAAGCATGATGCAAAAGCTACATGGTAGACATAAGAACCTATTCTCTAAAAAAGGAAAGTAGCCACAAGAACCTATTTTGCTGGCAAGGTGGTAACCAAAAACAACCCAAAAAAAGTTTCTTTTTTTTTTAGAAAAAGAAAAAGACAAAAACACAAGGGAGTCACACAAATGTCTACCTAAAAATGGTAGATTATCACAAGAAACTCCCAACAATCATAAAATATCTAATACATTTTTGTTAAGCTTATAACTTACTATTATTTTGGCTAAGTTAATGTAGTAGCTACTCCAGAGTACATAGAACCTCATCATTGACAACTTTCCTAGTACATCTTTGGATGGGGGGCCATGCTGGGCGAGAGCCTAGTCAATGGAACAACCCATCGCCTGGAATTTTCCTTCAAATCGCAAACCTCTCCGAACAAAAACTTAAATCTTTAGAACACATTGATCTCTAACCCTTCGTGAAGATGTCTATATTAGCCTCGCAAGTTGACGTAATTCTTTCACCACCTCACCACCAACAAGTGGCTACTTCAACAAGCAGCAGCTCAATAAGAGTCTATTTGACTAATTTCATGTACTTCATGTTTACCTGCTTCATAGAGTACTTAAATATACATAAAAGCATAAAAAAAATATGGGAAGAAGCATGCAAGAACAGGTCCTACTTAACAGCATTTGACAAGAATCTTGCCACACAAAGGGACATCATCGAGACGACCAAATTCTTCAAGTGATAAATGTCACTTCAATAAATCAAATGAGGAATTGAGAATCACAATCTCATTTTGATGATTTTGGTTATGTAGATCCTTCCTTCTCTTCTCCCCCATCATTAACATCTCTTAGATTCCCCACTAACACCAATAACATGTAACTCTGCTTGTGCTTGCTAAAAATAAAGTGAGCAAAAAATATAACCCATTTTTAAAAATTCTCACAAAAATATAAAAAAATATAATCACTCGCAAAAACCCCCACCAACCCACCCCGTTAGGAATTCCCACTAAATCACTAACCTTTTCATTTACTAACTAGCCTTTCTTATTCCTTTCAAATGAACAAGGACCATTAAATGTCACTCAACATCAAAAGCCATCAACAAAGCTTGTCGATTCTCCCCACACAAAGGCCTTCAATGCGATCACGAGGATGCGATCGGCATCAGGAACGGGGGAATGTTAACCCATTCCTAGCACATTCCACCTTCTTCTTGGGGTCCACCTTTATGCTATCAATGCTCATAACAAGGTATTCCACCTCTTTTGCCATGAATGTACACTTGGTTTCTTTGGCATGCAATTGGTTGGCTCTCAACACATCAAATACCTCCTTCACATGAACCAAGTGCTCCTCTTCACTCTTGCTATACACCAATATGTCATCAAAAAACACCAATACAAACTTGAAGAGGAATGGCTAAAGCACTTTGCTTTATCAATTATTGAAAAGTGGCCGGTGCATTACATAGCCCAAACGGCATCACCATGAAATGATAGAGACCTCTTTTGGTACAAAATGCCATCTTATGCTCATCCCCACTTTTCATTCTTAGATCATCAATTCTTGGCATTGGGTACCTATTCTTCATGGGTGATTTTATTGACATCCCGATAATCTATGCACATTCTAAAAGTCCCATCCTTCTTCTTCACCAATAAAACGAGCGATGCAAATGGTGATTGACTCAATTCCACCCAACCTATATCTATGAGCTCTTTAACTTGCTTTGCCACTTCATCTTTCTTGTAAGATTCCTCCCCCACCCCCTTTTTGATGTCTAGTATCTTTCCCTGTAATCAATCCCTCTTCAGAAATATAAAGACCTTGTTTCTATCTGTTTTAGCCTAGAGAGAGAAAAATATTCTAGAGAGAGAATATTCAGATTTTGAATATTTTTGGATAGAAAAATATCTCTTCTAATTCAGATGAGTTCCCCTGAAACAGAAATTCAAAAAGAATTTTCCAATGTGCAATTGGAATTAATTGAAAATAGGTATAAAGAACCTTAGCCTAAGGGTCTAGATTTTCAGAAATCTTTAGACTATGGTCCAATTAAGGTTCCTATGGACCAATAGCATCAATCCATGTGTAGGGAGGAGATAAATCCAACTTGTAAAAAAAAAATACCCAAAAATGAGTAAATGCTCACATAAGATGAAGAGTTGAAAATGTACAAGGTTTATTAGTAAAAAACTATGTGCAATATTAAAAATATGAGATATTTTGGGTATAATGATTTTATTATGACACATATGTAAGGAAGGGGAGTCCCTTAAATGCTCACATAAGATGAAGAGTTGAAAATGTACAAGGTTTATTAGTAAAAAACTATGAGCAATATTAAAATGATTCCATTATGACACATATGTAAGGAAGGGGAGTTCTTTAAAGGAGGTGCATATTTCACATAAGATGAAGAGTTGAAAATGTACAAGGTTTATTAGTAAAAAACTATGAGCAATATTAAAATGATTCCATTATGACACATATGTAAGGAAGGGGAGTTCTTTAAAGGAGGTGCATATTTCACATAAGATGAAGAGTTGAAAATGTACAAGGTTTATTAGTAAAAAAACTATGAGCAATATTAAAATGATTCCATTATGACACATATGTAAGGAAGGGGAGTTCTTTAAAGGAGGTGCATATTTCACATGCTTGAATGAGTTTTAAACTCATAAAAATTGAGATATTTCATCTCTCCTCTCTCCTCATTCAAGTCTAGTTCCAAAAAGTTAGCTTAACTGACCTAAAAATGGTCAAATATTGACCAAACTGGTTTAGAAAATTCTAGAATCAGTTTGTTTGGTTAGGAGCTCAATTTTTCCTATAAATAGAAGCCTCCCCCTTGTTGAAAAATAGTTAGTGTTTATGCATCGTTACTCTACTCCACCTAAGCCAAGAACTGTGAATTCATTTAATAATTCACTAGTTTTTGGAGCTTCCCTCTTTCTTCAATCCCCATTAGTGGCTCCATCAACATACTTAACCAATTGATTGGTTGGGGGCCTCTACCATGAACAAAGAATCAAGCAAGTTGTAAGGTAATTAGTGAATATTGATCTTTCTATAATTTCTCAATGTTTCTCTCTTCTCAACCCCTCTCAAGCTTGAGAAGTTTAATTGGTATGGTTTTTTTTTAAATACTATTGAAGTTTGAATAGTAGTGAAGAGTTACATAAGTTAATAAATGCTATTGAAGTTAATTTTCATTTATGTTCTAATGATTTTTATGTAAATTCTCTCTCTCACTCAAGAAATGGTCATACTCATGACCCGTTCTCAATCCAAATCAAGCTTTTCATAAAGCTTTTCCTTAATCCAAGATTAAGCTATGCTTGAGGCCAATTTAATGGCTTTTTTCTATGCTTTTAGTTTATGCATATTGATGATTCAATCCACTATAGATTAATGATCCAATTAGAGATCATTTTAATTATTTCCTTAATGATAAGCTTTATCCCTTAGAAAAAAATTGAGATTTATCAGTCATAGCAGCGGAGCTATGGCAAAATTTTTATAAAAATTATGCATAAAATAATTTCATTCAAAGCATAAAAAGAGGACTTCCTACCATATTCTAGGAATTATCATCCTAGATTAATTGAAAGAATTTCATTATAATCATGGAGAAATTGAATTTTAATATCATGCATAAAGGATAATTTTTTTATATCAAAAGTGTTACTTTTATCATTTTTAATTTTCATGCATAGAAGGATGCATAAAGGAAAATTTTTTATATCAAAAGTGTTACTTTTATCATTTTTAATTTTTCATGCATAGAAGTATGCATAAAGGATAATTTTTTTATATCAAAAGTGTTACTTTTATCATATTGGATTTCATGCATAGAGGTATGCATAAAAGTTGAATATTTTATTATAAAAGTGTTACTTTTAGCATAATTGAATTTCATGCATAGAGGTATGCATAAAAGATATGGGAAGTGATAAGATATGATAAGATGCATGTGGATGTGGATGTGGATGTATGAATGTGGATGTATGGATGTGAATGTGGATGTGGATGTGGATGTATGAATGTGGATGTATGGATGTGGATGTGGATGTATGAATGTGGATGTATGGATGTGAATGTGGATGTGGATGTGGATGTATGAATGTGGATGTATGGATGTATGAATGTGGATGTATGGATGTGAATGAGGATGTAGATGTGGATGCATGGATGTAAATGTGGATGTGGATGTATGGATGTATGCATGTAGATGTGGATGCATGAATGTGGATGTATGGATGTGAATGAGGATATAGATGTGGATGTATGGATGTGAATGTACATGTAGATAAAGATGTATATATGTGAATGGTAATGTGGATGTGGATGTATGTATGCATGTGGATGTGGATATGGATGTGTATGTATGAATGTGGATATGGGATGTGGATGTATAAATGAGGATGTGAAAATGGAGATAAGCATGTAGATGTGGATGTATGGATGTGAATGTGGATGTGGATGTGGATGTATGAATGTGGATGTATGGATGTGAATGAGGATGTGGATGTGGATGCATGGATGTAAATGTGGATGTGTATGTATGGATGTAGGCATGTAGATGTGGATGCATGAATGTGGATGTATGGATGTGAATGAGGATATAGATGTGGATGTATGGATGTGCATGTGCATGTAGATATGGATGTATAGATGTGAATGAGAATGTGGATGTGGATGTGGATGTATGTATGTATGTATGTGGATGTGGATGTATGAATGAGGACGTGATAATGAATGTATGCATGTGGATGTGGATATGGATGTGTATGTATGAATGCGGATATGGATGTGGATATGGATGTGTATGTATGAATGTGGATATGGGATATGGATGTATAAATGAGGATGTGAAAATGGAGATAAGCATGTAGATGTGGATGTATGGATGTGGATGTGGATGTGGATGTGGATGTATGGATGTGGATATGGATGTGAATATATGATATGTGATGTGAAGGAATCTGAAGTGAAGAGATGGAAAATGATATGATTGGATGAGTACACATATAAATGAAATGTGGAATAAGTAATGTGGATTGCATGAGGGATAATGTGGAAAAATGAGAGTTAATATAGAAATTGTATTTGTAAACTGTTTGTAAATGCTGTTTGTAAATGGCTGTTTTATGTCAAGAATGCTGGGAAAGCATTTTGACCGTCTTGTGATTAAGGTCGTGGAGACCTAACTGATAAGTTGCAACTGCTGACGGAGAGTCAATGGAGGACGTCTCGCGTAGCAAGGTCGGCCGAGGTCTTGACCAGCCTCGGTTCGATTAAAATGGTGAGCTTCCGGTACGGTGGATGAGGGACCAAGGAAGCGGCCTATGAGTGAAGCGCTAGGTCACCTGCGAAGGATCCTAGAGGGTGCTGACCATACGGTGCTCGGGCTCTGGGTCGCCCAGGATACCCACGCGTGCGTCGAGGAAGATATTGGAACAAGGAGTAAGAGTTGTTTTCTGGAATCGGGCATGGATCTGGTTGACTGACCTTGCTGGTCCTCAACGGATGAGTCCATGGCTCTTTTATATGGATCTGTTGGTTGATCTTGCTGATCTTCAACGAGAGTCCATCTTGATAAGTGATTATATTGTTGAGTATTATGGGCTAGGAACTATTGAAACGGCCCCTGTGTGGACAGGTGGTGAGCGTTCTAGTTGCCAATGATGCCATAGATACTCTGATGAAGGAATGATGGGAAATTATGAATCAACTGGATAATTTGGGAGATTGTGATCAGTGGTACTATGGTTTCATTAAAGGATTGTTTTAAAGTTAGCTGATGCTAAGAAAAAGGCAATTTTCATTTTGGGTGTGTAAGTGGTGTGGCTAGTTTTATGTTTGCATGAAATTCCGGCTAGGGGGCCTTGGAACTCTTTTCCTTGGTACCCGGGACAAAACCTAACCAAATTCCAAATTGGATCCCATCACTACAGTGGTTGGGCGGTTGGCTAACCCATGGGATCGGATGGAGTTAGGCTGGACTGATGGATCCGTAAATCGAGACTCAATTTCTGTTATTACGATAGATAAAGTACATCCCGGATAGTAATTGTTCTATGGATAGGAATCAACGGCTGTGCCTCCTTGGTGGGGAAAAAAGCATTGACCCCAATGATCCAAGTGCAAGTTTCTTCCTTGATCTGACCAAGTATCTTTATAGATGCAGTCGGATCTGTTTGATCAGTAAGAGTTTTGACTACATTAGAGTAAAAATTATCCTGGTGGAATCGCCCGTGCTTTCCGTATAAGGGAAGTTTTTCCGGGTCTGGTTTTGGAAAAACCGACGGATTAGTCTTTTGTCCGGATATCCGTGGACGAGACCCCGAGTGTGGGACCCTGCCTCGCGCAAGAAGTGCTACTTCTGCTGCTAGTACCCCGAATCCATTGCGCGGTGGGAACTGGGATTTCACAGTTGGTATCAGAGCATTTGGTTAATAAAGATCAACTGAGAAGACAAATATGTCAAAAATTTATCAAGAAGCACAAAAAGGTTGTAATTGTGTGATATAATTCATACAATTTGATATTCAAACTGAAATTCGTAATTTGGTAATTGGGTCTTCAGATGGAAGTACCGCAATTATATAGAATCCCTGACTTGCTTGAGGCCTAGGCATGATGGTATTTACCTTATAATTCCAAGAGCCACGACTACCCGTATATACCGAGAGTATACTGCAGCTCTTTACTGACAGTATATACGAGTAAATCTAAGACTTGAAATTATAAGCGTTAATGCTATCCAGATGATGAATTCGAATGTGGTTGATATGATTTTTAATTCTGTTTGAGAATTGATGAATTGAATTGGATTCTGATTGAAAATTCTGATTGAAAAATGATGATTTCTGAAATTAGTTGAAATATAAAAATCTGAACAAAACCACAATGAGGATGAATGGGACGAGTCCCAGTGATGATATTCATAACTGGAATGATGATAATGAATTCAGCAAATCACTATGAGATTAGTGGGTTGTGCTGTCAAATTGTTACTGTTAACACTTGATCAGTAGATCAAGTTAAGGGATGACAAATTGAGAACTTGCTTGACTGAAATTCCCGTGGAGGAATGTTCAGAAGGAAATTTTTCGGTCTAATGGACCATTATCATGTTAAAGATATGAATGATATGATCTGAATATTAATGATGAGTTCTATATAAGGGATATTTATCCCAGTGTTCTGCTGGGTTGACCAGAATATAAGGAACCCCAAAATAAAATTGGATGTTAAGAAAAAGAGTTGTCCTCTACCTTGCGAGATGAGGACATCTCGCACTTTTTAAGTGGGGTAGAATGTAAGATTCCTCCCCAGCCTTCGAGGTATACAGGAGTAAGAATCTCCCTTTCTGATCTTATAATTATTCCCTCTCTAAAATAAAAGAAAGTTCTGTTTAACAAAGGAAGACCCTTTTCCTAGAATACTTCTCAAGAGTCCCACCTGTTTTAAGGATTCAGAACAATGAGTTCAGAAGTGAGAATCGATGTTTTGGATATCAAGGTTTTGGTCTTCATTCGAGTACGGCCCAAAAGAAGTTCTTTATCTCTTGGGGAGTATATGAAGTTATCCCCCAGATATTGTGAGCCTTATATCTGAATTCAATGAAAGTAGGTGACTTAGCCTACAAGCTTCTTTTATCTCTTCATCTCAAAATTCTTAATGCCTTCTATAGAAAAATGTGTCAAACCCAAATCATGGAAAGACGGTAAAACTTCAGTGGCAAGTTACCGTTGGCTTCTAAGTTACGCTAGCTCCTTCCTTTATATAAGTCGTAACTTTTACTTGTCGCTCACAGTAATCTTACTTCCATCGATCTCCTTTCTTTCTTAATCTCCTTCATGGCTTGGCAACAAGAACTAGTTTTATCCCTAATGATTTCTCACCTTCAAGACGCAAGGGAGTCTGTGAAGAAAGATTTTATAGAGCAGTATGAGCGCTCACTTTTCCCTCACTTGGGAACTTCTGTAGCGCAGACAAAATGGCGGACCTATCAAGACATAACTAGGGTAACACCCTGGGGTCAGCAGCACTTTCGTAACAATGTCCGCTTGGCCATGGTTATTGAAGCTTTGGGTTTGGGTCCCCGATACTACTGCGTCATGAGATCAAGGCATCCTGGGTTTTCTGAGCGGGTCTTCTTACTGGCGTGTTTTCTTCCTCATGAGAAGATATGCCTTTACCCCATTTTTGGCTTGCCTCTCAGAGGTCCTTTTGTTAGAACACCTCATACCACTGAGATAGGCGCAGCAATAACCCACAGAATCATTCCCATAGATGAGTTACCTTATACTTGTGCAGCTTGTGAGGACTGCTTTTGTGACCATATGATGGACGGGCTTATGGAAGTGTAAAGAGTTCTTCTATCTTTACTGTATAAGTTCCGTGAATGAATAAAGTTTAAATCTTGTTCTTATTTTGAATCTTGCTCTCTTTAAGACTTTTCTTGGTGGTTAATCGTGATTAAAATTTTTCTCTAAGTCTCATATTCGTGCATCTTGCGAAATTATCCCAAGTTGCGAGATGAGGACATCTCGCGTTTTTTAAGTGGGGTAGAATGTAAGATTCCTCCCCCACCCCCTTTTTGATGTCTAGTATCTTTCCCTGTAATCAATCCCTCTTCAGAAATATAAAGACCTTGTTTCTATCTGTTTTAGCCTAGAGAGAGAAAAATATTCTAGAGAGAGAATATTCAGATTTTGAATATTTTTGGATAGAAAAATATCTCTTCTAATTCAGATGAGTTCCCCTGAAACAGAAATTCAAAAAGAATTTTCCAATGTGCAATTGGAATTAATTGAAAATAGGTATAAAGAACCTTAGCCTAAGGGTCTAGATTTTCAGAAATCTTTAGACTATGGTCCAATTAAGGTTCCTATGGACCAATAGCATCAATCCATGTGTAGGGAGGAGATAAATCCAACTTGTAAAAAAAAAATACCCAAAAATGAGTAAATGCTCACATAAGATGAAGAGTTGAAAATGTACAAGGTTTATTAGTAAAAAACTATGTGCAATATTAAAAATATGAGATATTTTGGGTATAATGATTTTATTATGACACATATGTAAGGAAGGGGAGTCCCTTAAATGCTCACATAAGATGAAGAGTTGAAAATGTACAAGGTTTATTAGTAAAAAACTATGAGCAATATTAAAATGATTCCATTATGACACATATGTAAGGAAGGGGAGTTCTTTAAAGGAGGTGCATATTTCACATAAGATGAAGAGTTGAAAATGTACAAGGTTTATTAGTAAAAAACTATGAGCAATATTAAAATGATTCCATTATGACACATATGTAAGGAAGGGGAGTTCTTTAAAGGAGGTGCATATTTCACATAAGATGAAGAGTTGAAAATGTACAAGGTTTATTAGTAAAAAAACTATGAGCAATATTAAAATGATTCCATTATGACACATATGTAAGGAAGGGGAGTTCTTTAAAGGAGGTGCATATTTCACATGCTTGAATGAGTTTTAAACTCATAAAAATTGAGATATTTCATCTCTCCTCTCTCCTCATTCAAGTCTAGTTCCAAAAAGTTAGCTTAACTGACCTAAAAATGGTCAAATATTGACCAAACTGGTTTAGAAAATTCTAGAATCAGTTTGTTTGGTTAGGAGCTCAATTTTTCCTATAAATAGAAGCCTCCCCCTTATTGAAAATTAGTTAGTGTTTATGCATCGTTACTCTACTCCACCTAAGCCAAGAACTGTGAATTCATTTAATAATTCACTAGTTTTTGGAGCTTCCCTCTTTCTTCAATCCCCATTAGTGGCTCCATCAACATACTTAACCAATTGATTGGTTGGGGGCCTCTACCGTGAACAAAGAATCAAGCAAGTTGTAAGGTAATTAGTGAATATTGATCTTTCTATAATTTCTCAATGTTTCTCTCTTCTCAACCCCTCTCAAGCTTGAGAAGTTTAATTGGTATGGTTTTTTTTTAAAATACTATTGAAGTTTGAATAGTAGTGAAGAGTTACATAAGTTAATAAATGCTATTGAAGTTAATTTTCATTTATGTTCTAATGATTTTTATGTAAATTCTCTCTCTCACTCAAGAAATGGTCATACTCATGACCCGTTCTCAATCCAAATCAAGCTTTTCATAAAGCTTTTCCTTAATCCAAGATTAAGCTATGCTTGAGGCCAATTTAATGGCTTTTTTCTATGCTTTTAGTTTATGCATATTGATGATTCAATCCACTATAGATTAATGATCCAATTAGAGATCATTTTAATTATTTCCTTAATGATAAGCTTTATCCCTTAGAAAAAAATTGAGATTTATCAGTCATAGCAGCGGAGCTATGGCAAAATTTTTATAAAAATTATGCATAAAATAATTTCATTCAAAGCATAAAAAGAGGACTTCCTACCATATTCTAGGAATTATCATCCTAGATTAATTGAAAGAATTTCATTATAATCATGGAGAAATTGAATTTTAATATCATGCATAAAGGATAATTTTTTTATATCAAAAGTGTTACTTTTATCATTTTTAATTTTCATGCATAGAAGGATGCATAAAGGAAAATTTTTTATATCAAAAGTGTTACTTTTATCATTTTTAATTTTTCATGCATAGAAGTATGCATAAAGGATAATTTTTTTATATCAAAAGTGTTACTTTTATCATATTGGATTTCATGCATAGAGGTATGCATAAAAGTTGAATATTTTATTATAAAAGTGTTACTTTTAGCATAATTGAATTTCATGCATAGAGGTATGCATAAAAGATATGGGAAGTGATAAGATATGATAAGATGCATGTGGATGTGGATGTGGATGTATGAATGTGGATGTATGGATGTGAATGTGGATGTGGATGTGGATGTATGAATGTGGATGTATGGATGTGGATGTGGATGTATGAATGTGGATGTATGGATGTGAATGTGGATGTGGATGTGGATGTATGAATGTGGATGTATGGATGTATGAATGTGGATGTATGGATGTGAATGAGGATGTAGATGTGGATGCATGGATGTAAATGTGGATGTGGATGTATGGATGTATGCATGTAGATGTGGATGCATGAATGTGGATGTATGGATGTGAATGAGGATATAGATGTGGATGTATGGATGTGAATGTACATGTAGATAAAGATGTATATATGTGAATGGTAATGTGGATGTGGATGTATGTATGCATGTGGATGTGGATATGGATGTGTATGTATGAATGTGGATATGGGATGTGGATGTATAAATGAGGATGTGAAAATGGAGATAAGCATGTAGATGTGGATGTATGGATGTGAATGTGGATGTGGATGTGGATGTATGAATGTGGATGTATGGATGTGAATGAGGATGTGGATGTGGATGCATGGATGTAAATGTGGATGTGTATGTATGGATGTAGGCATGTAGATGTGGATGCATGAATGTGGATGTATGGATGTGAATGAGGATATAGATGTGGATGTATGGATGTGCATGTGCATGTAGATATGGATGTATAGATGTGAATGAGAATGTGGATGTGGATGTGGATGTATGTATGTATGTATGTGGATGTGGATGTATGAATGAGGACGTGATAATGAATGTATGCATGTGGATGTGGATATGGATGTGTATGTATGAATGCGGATATGGATGTGGATATGGATGTGTATGTATGAATGTGGATATGGGATATGGATGTATAAATGAGGATGTGAAAATGGAGATAAGCATGTAGATGTGGATGTATGGATGTGGATGTGGATGTGGATGTGGATGTATGGATGTGGATATGGATGTGAATATATGATATGTGATGTGAAGGAATCTGAAGTGAAGAGATGGAAAATGATATGATTGGATGAGTACACATATAAATGAAATGTGGAATAAGTAATGTGGATTGCATGAGGGATAATGTGGAAAAATGAGAGTTAATATAGAAATTGTATTTGTAAACTGTTTGTAAATGCTGTTTGTAAATGGCTGTTTTATGTCAAGAATGCTGGGAAAGCATTTTGACCGTCTTGTGATTAAGGTCGTGGAGACCTAACTGATAAGTTGCAACTGCTGACGGAGAGTCAATGGAGGACGTCTCGCGTAGCAAGGTCGGCCGAGGTCTTGACCAGCCTCGGTTCGATTAAAATGGTGAGCTTCCGGTACGGTGGATGAGGGACCAAGGAAGCGGCCTATGAGTGAAGCGCTAGGTCACCTGCGAAGGATCCTAGAGGGTGCTGACCATACGGTGCTCGGGCTCTGGGTCGCCCAGGATACCCACGCGTGCGTCGAGGAAGATATTGGAACAAGGAGTAAGAGTTGTTTTCTGGAACCGGGCATGGATCTGGTTGACTGACCTTGCTGGTCCTCAACGGATGAGTCCATGGCTCTTTTATATGGATCTGTTGGTTGATCTTGCTGATCTTCAACGAGAGTCCATCTTGATAAGTGATTATATTGTTGAGTATTATGGGCTAGGAACTATTGAAACGGCCCCTGTGTGGACAGGTGGTGAGCGTTCTAGTTGCCAATGATGCCATAGATACTCTGATGAAGGAATGATGGGAAATTATGAATCAACTGGATAATTTGGGAGATTGTGATCAGTGGTACTATGGTTTCATTAAAGGATTGTTTTAAAGTTAGCTGATGCTAAGAAAAAGGCAATTTTCATTTTGGGTGTGTAAGTGGTGTGGCTAGTTTTATGTTTGCATGAAATTCCGGCTAGGGGGCCTTGGAACTCTTTTCCTTGGTACCCGGGACAAAACCTAACCAAATTCCAAATTGGATCCCATCACTACAGTGGTTGGGCGGTTGGCTAACCCATGGGATCGGATGGAGTTAGGCTGGACTGATGGATCCGTAAATCGAGACTCAATTTCTGTTATTACGATAGATAAAGTACATCCCGGATAGTAATTGTTCTATGGATAGGAATCAACGGCTGTGCCTCCTTGGTGGGGAAAAAAGCATTGACCCCAATGATCCAAGTGCAAGTTTCTTCCTTGATCTGACCAAGTATCTTTATAGATGCAGTCGGATCTGTTTGATCAGTAAGAGTTTTGACTACATTAGAGTAAAAATTATCCTGGTGGAATCGCCCGTGCTTTCCGTATAAGGGAAGTTTTTCCGGGTCTGGTTTTGGAAAAACCGACGGATTAGTCTTTTGTCCGGATATCCGTGGACGAGACCCCGAGTGTGGGACCCTGCCTCGCGCAAGAAGTGCTACTTCTGCTGCTAGTACCCCGAATCCATTGCGCGGTGGGAACTGGGATTTCACAGTTGGTATCAGAGCATTTGGTTAATAAAGATCAACTGAGAAGACAAATATGTCAAAAATTTATCAAGAAGCACAAAAAGGTTGTAATTGTGTGATATAATTCATACAATTTGATATTCAAACTGAAATTCGTAATTTGGTAATTGGGTCTTCAGATGGAAGTACCGCAATTATATAGAATCCCTGACTTGCTTGAGGCCTAGGCATGATGGTATTTACCTTATAATTCCAAGAGCCACGACTACCCGTATATACCGAGAGTATACTGCAGCTCTTTACTGACAGTATATACGAGTAAATCTAAGACTTGAAATTATAAGCGTTAATGCTATCCAGATGATGAATTCGAATGTGGTTGATATGATTTTTAATTCTGTTTGAGAATTGATGAATTGAATTGGATTCTGATTGAAAATTCTGATTGAAAAATGATGATTTCTGAAATTAGTTGAAATATAAAAATCTGAACAAAACCACAATGAGGATGAATGGGACGAGTCCCAGTGATGATATTCATAACTGGAATGATGATAATGAATTCAGCAAATCACTATGAGATTAGTGGGTTGTGCTGTCAAATTGTTACTGTTAACACTTGATCAGTAGATCAAGTTAAGGGATGACAAATTGAGAACTTGCTTGACTGAAATTCCCGTGGAGGAATGTTCAGAAGGAAATTTTTCGGTCTAATGGACCATTATCATGTTAAAGATATGAATGATATGATCTGAATATTAATGATGAGTTCTATATAAGGGATATTTATCCCAGTGTTCTGCTGGGTTGACCAGAATATAAGGAACCCCAAAATAAAATTGGATGTTAAGAAAAAGAGTTGTCCTCTACCTTGCGAGATGAGGACATCTCGCACTTTTTAAGTGGGGTAGAATGTAAGATTCCTCCCCAGCCTTCGAGGTATACAGGAGTAAGAATCTCCCTTTCTGATCTTATAATTATTCCCTCTCTAAAATAAAAGAAAGTTCTGTTTAACAAAGGAAGACCCTTTTCCTAGAATACTTCTCAAGAGTCCCACCTGTTTTAAGGATTCAGAACAATGAGTTCAGAAGTGAGAATCGATGTTTTGGATATCAAGGTTTTGGTCTTCATTCGAGTACGGCCCAAAAGAAGTTCTTTATCTCTTGGGGAGTATATGAAGTTATCCCCCAGATATTGTGAGCCTTATATCTGAATTCAATGAAAGTAGGTGACTTAGCCTACAAGCTTCTTTTATCTCTTCATCTCAAAATTCTTAATGCCTTCTATAGAAAAATGTGTCAAACCCAAATCATGGAAAGACGGTAAAACTTCAGTGGCAAGTTACCGTTGGCTTCTAAGTTACGCTAGCTCCTTCCTTTATATAAGTCGTAACTTTTACTTGTCGCTCACAGTAATCTTACTTCCATCGATCTCCTTTCT
This sequence comes from Cibotium barometz, assembly GCF_041138505.1. Taxonomy (NCBI): domain Eukaryota; kingdom Viridiplantae; phylum Streptophyta; class Polypodiopsida; order Cyatheales; family Cibotiaceae; genus Cibotium; species Cibotium barometz. The sequence continues at coordinate 15,719,319 of NC_141050.1, forward strand.
TTCTTAATCTCCTTCATGGCTTGGCAACAAGAACTAGTTTTATCCCTAATGATTTCTCACCTTCAAGACGCAAGGGAGTCTGTGAAGAAAGATTTTATAGAGCAGTATGAGCGCTCACTTTTCCCTCACTTGGGAACTTCTGTAGCGCAGACAAAATGGCGGACCTATCAAGACATAACTAGGGTAACACCCTGGGGTCAGCAGCACTTTCGTAACAATGTCCGCTTGGCCATGGTTATTGAAGCTTTGGGTTTGGGTCCCCGATACTACTGCGTCATGAGATCAAGGCATCCTGGGTTTTCTGAGCGGGTCTTCTTACTGGCGTGTTTTCTTCCTCATGAGAAGATATGCCTTTACCCCATTTTTGGCTTACCTCTCAGAGGTCCTTTTGTTAGAACACCTCATACCACTGAGATAGGCGCAGCAATAACCCACAGAATCATTCCCATAGATGAGTTACCTTATACTTGTGCAGCTTGTGAGGACTGCTTTTGTGACCATATGATGGACGGGCTTATGGAAGTGTAAAGAGTTCTTCTATCTTTACTGTATAAGTTCCGTAAATGAATAAAGTTTAAATCTTGTTCTTATTTTGAATCTTGCTCTCTTTAAGACTTTTCTTGGTGGTTAATCGTGATTAAAATTTTTCTCTAAGTCTCATATTCGTGCATCTTGCGAAATTATCCCAAGTTGCGAGATGAGGACATCTCGCGTTTTTTAAGTGGGGTAGAATGTAAGATTCCTCCCCCACCCCCTTTTTGATGTCTAGTATCTTTCCCTGTAATCAATCCCTCTTCAGAAATATAAAGACCTTGTTTCTATCTGTTTTAGCCTAGAGAGAGAAAAATATTCTAGAGAGAGAATATTCAGATTTTGAATATTTTTGGATAGAAAAATATCTCTTCTAATTCAGATGAGTTCCCCTGAAACAGAAATTCAAAAAGAATTTTCCAATGTGCAATTGGAATTAATTGAAAATAGGTATAAAGAACCTTAGCCTAAGGGTCTAGATTTTCAGAAATCTTTAGACTATGGTCCAATTAAGGTTCCTATGGACCAATAGCATCAATCCATGTGTAGGGAGGAGATAAATCCAACTTGTAAAAAAAAAATACCCAAAAATGAGTAAATGCTCACATAAGATGAAGAGTTGAAAATGTACAAGGTTTATTAGTAAAAAACTATGTGCAATATTAAAAATATGAGATATTTTGGGTATAATGATTTTATTATGACACATATGTAAGGAAGGGGAGTCCCTTAAATGCTCACATAAGATGAAGAGTTGAAAATGTACAAGGTTTATTAGTAAAAAACTATGAGCAATATTAAAATGATTCCATTATGACACATATGTAAGGAAGGGGAGTTCTTTAAAGGAGGTGCATATTTCACATAAGATGAAGAGTTGAAAATGTACAAGGTTTATTAGTAAAAAACTATGAGCAATATTAAAATGATTCCATTATGACACATATGTAAGGAAGGGGAGTTCTTTAAAGGAGGTGCATATTTCACATAAGATGAAGAGTTGAAAATGTACAAGGTTTATTAGTAAAAAAACTATGAGCAATATTAAAATGATTCCATTATGACACATATGTAAGGAAGGGGAGTTCTTTAAAGGAGGTGCATATTTCACATGCTTGAATGAGTTTTAAACTCATAAAAATTGAGATATTTCATCTCTCCTCTCTCCTCATTCAAGTCTAGTTCCAAAAAGTTAGCTTAACTGACCTAAAAATGGTCAAATATTGACCAAACTGGTTTAGAAAATTCTAGAATCAGTTTGTTTGGTTAGGAGCTCAATTTTTCCTATAAATAGAAGCCTCCCCCTTATTGAAAATTAGTTAGTGTTTATGCATCGTTACTCTACTCCACCTAAGCCAAGAACTGTGAATTCATTTAATAATTCACTAGTTTTTGGAGCTTCCCTCTTTCTTCAATCCCCATTAGTGGCTCCATCAACATACTTAACCAATTGATTGGTTGGGGGCCTCTACCGTGAACAAAGAATCAAGCAAGTTGTAAGGTAATTAGTGAATATTGATCTTTCTATAATTTCTCAATGTTTCTCTCTTCTCAACCCCTCTCAAGCTTGAGAAGTTTAATTGGTATGGTTTTTTTTTAAAATACTATTGAAGTTTGAATAGTAGTGAAGAGTTACATAAGTTAATAAATGCTATTGAAGTTAATTTTCATTTATGTTCTAATGATTTTTATGTAAATTCTCTCTCTCACTCAAGAAATGGTCATACTCATGACCCGTTCTCAATCCAAATCAAGCTTTTCATAAAGCTTTTCCTTAATCCAAGATTAAGCTATGCTTGAGGCCAATTTAATGGCTTTTTTCTATGCTTTTAGTTTATGCATATTGATGATTCAATCCACTATAGATTAATGATCCAATTAGAGATCATTTTAATTATTTCCTTAATGATAAGCTTTATCCCTTAGAAAAAAATTGAGATTTATCAGTCATAGCAGCGGAGCTATGGCAAAATTTTTATAAAAATTATGCATAAAATAATTTCATTCAAAGCATAAAAAGAGGACTTCCTACCATATTCTAGGAATTATCATCCTAGATTAATTGAAAGAATTTCATTATAATCATGGAGAAATTGAATTTTAATATCATGCATAAAGGATAATTTTTTTATATCAAAAGTGTTACTTTTATCATTTTTAATTTTCATGCATAGAAGGATGCATAAAGGAAAATTTTTTATATCAAAAGTGTTACTTTTATCATTTTTAATTTTTCATGCATAGAAGTATGCATAAAGGATAATTTTTTTATATCAAAAGTGTTACTTTTATCATATTGGATTTCATGCATAGAGGTATGCATAAAAGTTGAATATTTTATTATAAAAGTGTTACTTTTAGCATAATTGAATTTCATGCATAGAGGTATGCATAAAAGATATGGGAAGTGATAAGATATGATAAGATGCATGTGGATGTGGATGTGGATGTATGAATGTGGATGTATGGATGTGAATGTGGATGTGGATGTGGATGTATGAATGTGGATGTATGGATGTGGATGTGGATGTATGAATGTGGATGTATGGATGTGAATGTGGATGTGGATGTGGATGTATGAATGTGGATGTATGGATGTATGAATGTGGATGTATGGATGTGAATGAGGATGTAGATGTGGATGCATGGATGTAAATGTGGATGTGGATGTATGGATGTATGCATGTAGATGTGGATGCATGAATGTGGATGTATGGATGTGAATGAGGATATAGATGTGGATGTATGGATGTGAATGTACATGTAGATAAAGATGTATATATGTGAATGGTAATGTGGATGTGGATGTATGTATGCATGTGGATGTGGATATGGATGTGTATGTATGAATGTGGATATGGGATGTGGATGTATAAATGAGGATGTGAAAATGGAGATAAGCATGTAGATGTGGATGTATGGATGTGAATGTGGATGTGGATGTGGATGTATGAATGTGGATGTATGGATGTGAATGAGGATGTGGATGTGGATGCATGGATGTAAATGTGGATGTGTATGTATGGATGTAGGCATGTAGATGTGGATGCATGAATGTGGATGTATGGATGTGAATGAGGATATAGATGTGGATGTATGGATGTGCATGTGCATGTAGATATGGATGTATAGATGTGAATGAGAATGTGGATGTGGATGTGGATGTATGTATGTATGTATGTGGATGTGGATGTATGAATGAGGACGTGATAATGAATGTATGCATGTGGATGTGGATATGGATGTGTATGTATGAATGCGGATATGGATGTGGATATGGATGTGTATGTATGAATGTGGATATGGGATATGGATGTATAAATGAGGATGTGAAAATGGAGATAAGCATGTAGATGTGGATGTATGGATGTGGATGTGGATGTGGATGTGGATGTATGGATGTGGATATGGATGTGAATATATGATATGTGATGTGAAGGAATCTGAAGTGAAGAGATGGAAAATGATATGATTGGATGAGTACACATATAAATGAAATGTGGAATAAGTAATGTGGATTGCATGAGGGATAATGTGGAAAAATGAGAGTTAATATAGAAATTGTATTTGTAAACTGTTTGTAAATGCTGTTTGTAAATGGCTGTTTTATGTCAAGAATGCTGGGAAAGCATTTTGACCGTCTTGTGATTAAGGTCGTGGAGACCTAACTGATAAGTTGCAACTGCTGACGGAGAGTCAATGGAGGACGTCTCGCGTAGCAAGGTCGGCCGAGGTCTTGACCAGCCTCGGTTCGATTAAAATGGTGAGCTTCCGGTACGGTGGATGAGGGACCAAGGAAGCGGCCTATGAGTGAAGCGCTAGGTCACCTGCGAAGGATCCTAGAGGGTGCTGACCATACGGTGCTCCGGGCTCTGGGTCGCCCAGGATACCCACGCGTGCGTCGAGGAAGATATTGGAACAAGGAGTAAGAGTTGTTTTCTGGAACCGGGCATGGATCTGGTTGACTGACCTTGCTGGTCCTCAACGGATGAGTCCATGGCTCTTTTATATGGATCTGTTGGTTGATCTTGCTGATCTTCAACGAGAGTCCATCTTGATAAGTGATTATATTGTTGAGTATTATGGGCTAGGAACTATTGAAACGGCCCCTGTGTGGACAGGTGGTGAGCGTTCTAGTTGCCAATGATGCCATAGATACTCTGATGAAGGAATGATGGGAAATTATGAATCAACTGGATAATTTGGGAGATTGTGATCAGTGGTACTATGGTTTCATTAAAGGATTGTTTTTAAAGTTAGCTGATGCTAAGAAAAAGGCAATTTTCATTTTGGGTGTGTAAGTGGTGTGGCTAGTTTTATGTTTGCATGAAATTCCGGCTAGGGGGCCTTGGAACTCTTTTCCTTGGTACCCGGACAAAACCTAACCAAATTCCAAATTGGATCCCATCACTACAGTGGTTGGGCGGTTGGCTAACCCATGGGATCGGATGGAGTTAGGCTGGGACTGATGGATCCGTAAATCGAGACTCAATTTCTGTTATTACGATAGATAAAGTACATCCCGGATAGTAATTGTTCTATGGATAGGAATCAACGGCTGTGCCTCCTTGGTGGGGAAAAAAGCATTGACCCCAATGATCCAAGTGCAAGTTTCTTCCTTGATCTGACCAAGTATCTTTATAGATGCAGTCGGATCAGTTTGATCAGTAAGAGTTTTGACTACATTAGAGTAAAAAATTATCCTGGTGGAATCGCCCGTGCTTTCCGTATAAGGGAAGTTTTTCCGGGTCTGGTTTTGGAAAAACCGACGGATTAGTCTTTTGTCCGGATATCCGTGGACGAGACCCCGAGTGTGGGACCCTGCCTCGCGCAAGAAGTGCTACTTCTGCTGCTAGTACCCCGAATCCATTGCGCGGTGGGAACTGGGATTTCACAGTTGGTATCAGAGCATTTGGTTAATAAAGATCAACTGAGAAGACAAAT
>NC_141050.1:15724993-15932493 GCF_041138505.1 Cibotium barometz
AATTCCAGAGATAATGACGTGAACAGAAATTCCATCGAACTTTTGCCAAAAATAGCAACTTCCCCTAAAATTTAGGAGATGATCTCTTTGTGTTCCACCACATGAGAAATACATGTAAGCACCATGTAGAAACTTGTTTCATTGCTTGATATCTCCCAAAATCCTCGAGAGTTCGCTATACATACTTTCCACTTGACACTTGCCCATTTCTGCATCCAAGAAACCGTCTCGAGTGCCTGGACCATGCTACGAACACTTGGTCCTCTGTATTGGATAATCCCCCGTTCCCAAAGCTTGTACATTCTTGATCTTTTGGGCATCCAGAGCGGACAGCATGCTAAACCTTTTGTGAAATATGTAAAGAGTGGTGGGAAGGCTGAAAATATGTAGCCAAAGGATGCCTCTCAGAAAAAGCACAAGTTTAGCCTCACTCCTGAGCAAAGGGAGTAATATGCCAAGGAGGGCAAATGCTTCTCATGTGGTAGCAAAGATCACATGTTTAAGGAATGCCCACAATGTAAGAAGAAGAAAAAAGAGAAGCAACCAAAGGTAAATGTGCATGATGTTCTTGGCATACAAGGGAAAACAAAACATGACAACAAAGAGAGTGGTATATAAAGCATGGGGACAGCTCAAAGATCAGCCCACTCTCTTTATGTTTAATGATATAATTTCATTTCTATGGAAATGGCGGCCACTTTAGGTATTGAAATAGGAGACATGGAACCCCAAATAGACGCAGAGGCCGCATTTGTAGGTAAAGAAGTGCAGGTCACCCCAATCATTGGGAAGTTGCGCAAACATATCCAATGTTACCTCCATCATGAGAACTTTTTGGTTGCACCACTCAATGGATATGATGTTTTGTTGGGGAAACCATGGCATCACCACATAGAACCATGTAAGGCACACTTGTTACGAGGCATGCCTCTAATCGTTAGAGGCGTACGAGACTTCCGAGGCGTTCGAGGCTTCGTTTGAGGTGTCTGCGCATAGTTTTTTTTTTTTTTACCGTTGACAAATAATCAAAGCCTAAAGGTGGAGTGTGTCCAAGAAAGAAAAATGTAGTGGTAGATGCATTGTCTACAAAGCCATATGTAGCTGCAGTGTCAATTGCCTCAAATGGGGACTTGTCTGCCGTGCGTGAATTGTACCATACGGATCCTGATTTTGGGCATATATGGACTGATTTAGTGGACTGGACATGCACATGCCTCTTATGTGATTTTGGGCATATATGGACTGATTTAGTGGGCTGGAAATGCACATGCCTCTTATGTGATCAAAGAGGGGTATCTCATGAAGGATAATTGCCTATGTTGTGAAAAACATGAAACAAAAGATCATTGATGAGTGCCATGCTCCTCCGTATGCAGACATAGGGGTATAATGCCTACTACACACATGATTAACCGTTACTTCTTTTAGCCAAGAATGTACAAAGATATATAGAGGCATATGTACGTGCATGTATCACTTGCCAAAAAAATCAAGTTTGACAAGCAAAAGGCTCCTAGTTTGCTTCAGCCTTTGCCTATTTCCTTAACAAACATGGGAAAGTATTGCAATGGATTTTATCATATATTTGCCTCGTACTCAAGAAGGCAATGATGCTAGTTGGACCATTGTTGACAGGTTTAGTAAGCAACTTGCAATGAACTAGGATTGATCACTCAAAGCATGGAGTGATAACATGGGTGTAGGAGTAACATCCATGAGCAAGGAGAAGGACAAGATTGCGATGAAAGCTTGTTAGCTTGTAATTTAGATTAGTATGAGTTAATTGTGATTAACAGTTCACATTAGCCCAATATACCATGGCCCCCTTTTCACACATACTTATTAATGTCCATCCTACTTAGCCTTTGGCTCATAAGCCTATGTCCCTCACTTCCACCTGGCCCCTTAGCCTAATTTGGCCCTTGGCCTCATGTGTACAATTTGTGTCCACACTTATGTGTCCACCGCCTCAATACAAACCATCCCCACCCAAATATGTTTCATCCTCGAAACATGCACAAAGTAAAACCATCGTATGGATGGTTTGCATAAGCATCAACATGAACCACTTCACACTTCTTTGCCAAAGCTATCCAAAAGAGCATGATTTGAGTCTTTGAGACCTCCAAAACTTTATGTAATGCTCCCCAACTCATTGTCAATCATGGCTCAGAAGTGTATATGTCAATTGCAGACGTTTGAACCTCTTTTATGCCTCATAACAATAAATTACAGCAAGTTATTTTCACTGTTTTGACTCAAAAATCCACCTCAGATGCATCAAAAAGGTGTTCCATCCCCTCCAACATAGCAGCGAACTGCCAGGTTGCTTCATCTTGAGGTAAATTTTTCCACTTAACAAGATATTGACGCAAAGTGCGGTTGCGTAACACCACCTCACTTTCTCCCAACACCTTCTCGGGAATGTACTCCACCATGCCATCTTCACTCATAGGTGGAAGCTTATCCAATACTTGCACCTCCGGCCCAACATATCCTTTCTAGTAGATGGAAGTAGCAATTGATAAGCCACTTCACCAACCCTCCTCAATACTTTGTATGGCCCATAATAACAGTGTGCAAGCTTTGTGTTGGTACTACCTTTGAGAGATCCATATCGAGTCTTAGGTATCCTCGAGAACACAAAGGTCCCCTTCTTTGAATTCGAATGGCCTTCGATGTGCATCTTCATAATGCTTCATCTTCTCTTGAGACTTCTTGATGTTCTCTTTGCATGTTTGCAAAAAAAATTCGCATCCCTTGCATTATGGATTTGCATTCTCTTGCTTGAATACTAGGATCGATACATGCACCTTGTAGCCATACATAGCCTCAAAAGGCGACATTTTGATTGTAATCCTCAAAACTCACCAGAAAGATCTTCCTCAACATGAGGTCTTGAAGCATCACCTCGATGAGTATTCTCCTTGAATGGACATGACCATCACTCCTTGGGACTCTTGAGCCTTCATTTGGAGATGCATGACCCTTGCCTTTGGTTTCATTGGGTCTGTATGGAAACATTAGGTTGCGCATAGCACCATAAGTAGAATGAAAACTTGGGTGATGATTCTCTTTGTTTTCAACATGAACTTGTCAAACATTGTAAGATGGTCCACCCTTATCTTCATCCTTGCTCTTCATGTCATCACGAATGCCCCTAATCTCTTACACAATTTCGTTGCATCATGGTTTCCATCATGCTTCTCATCATCATCATTTGTGCCATATCATTTGTCATATCGGGCATCGCTCGTGCATTTGCTCCTCCCAATTGATTTGATGTATTGGCCACACTTACGAAACTTGGCCCAATTTGCACATGAATTGTTCCATGTGCCATATTTGCATTGTTGTTGTCACCTTGTAAATTCATATCCTCTTCACCAATCACCTCTACATAATCCTCATTCACCATTTCCTTGTCTTCCCTTATCTCTTGAAGTCCCATCGCTTGCTTAGATGAACGCCCCCTTGGCATAATGGCTGAAAATGAAAAATGGCTAGTATAAGGCTTAAATGGCGTCGGAAATTGGTGATCTAGGGCTCTTTGGATAGCTCTTGTTGTTGCGTAGTATCCAAATATGCAAGAACATAAAATTTTTGGATAGCTCTAATATTCTCTGTTTTAGGGTTTGTACAACATTGCTGAAAATAGAAATTAGCCTATAGAATACTCAATTCTCACCGGATTTGGATAAAATTTGGTGTGTGAGCTTGTGATGATGAGTACTAACTATGCCTAAGAGGGTTTGACCAAAGTCAAAGTACAAGACATACTCTGTTTTGACTTTTTGGTCAAAGTCAACCACATAATGATGTGCAACCATCTTATGATGTCATTTTCCCCATGAAACCGGTCTCTAGTAGAAACCAAAGTGCGGTAGACTAGAGTCACCCAATCCAATTGTAGTCCAGTCAATAAAACAAATAAATAGAAGCTAGAGTGCTCCAACACATGAAAGAGAACAACACCTGTTGGCCCCAAAGCTTGGCGTTCCTTACGGTATTTCTTTATTCAACTTCAATGGAAAAGTTTAAATGTTTACAACATGGCCATTCATGGCTCATATGTCTGCAAGTCCAATCTGCCAATCCTCTGGACCTCTTAGCATAGAGGTTACACACAGCTTTGTGTCCAAAGAACACCACACTATTATCCCCTCTAATCTGCTAAGTCAATGCATCCATGAGGCCTTGAATATGCATCTGACTGAACCATGCACATAGCCACAAACTCAGCCATAAAAACAATCCACAAACACTTTCCAAATCAGTCCACAATCTTGCCCTATTTCCACCCTCTGAACTGCCAAACCCTTCCTCTCACAAAGAGCCAGAGAAGCGACTCCAGAACAGTCACGAGCCAGTGAAAAGAGAGACTCAATATGACACCTCCTGCAGTCCCACCTGCTCACAAAGAGAGAGAAACTTACAGTCCTTGTGTCGCTTTTCACAAGCGAGAAAAGACGCGAGGAAAAGCCCCGTTCAGTCCTGCCCTCTTGTCTTGCAGCTAGGAGAGAGAACACCCGTGAGTGAACCTGCTGTCCAGCCCTGTATTCCCCTCCTACAGATAGATTCTTGCCAAAAGCAAAGGAGAGAGAAGAAGCTTCTGTAGGCGCCTGTTTTCTCTGCAGCACAGCAACCAGTTCTGTCCTCCAAAAGCCAAAGAAAGAGAGAGAGAGAGAGAGAGAGAGAGAGAGAAAAGATGGCCTGTGTCTCTGCCCTGTAGCGCAGCATAGCAGCTAGCTTCAGTCTCCTAACAGCATGCGTAGAGAAGTATTAGGCTGCCCCTGTAGCCTCAGTAGCACAGCCCGCCTGCTGTCCTTCCAAAAAGCAACCTATATCCAGCAACGCAAACCCCCCTTGTAGCTGTTTTCCCAGGCCAAAATTCAGCACTACCCGCCAGCCCCTTTTCCCAAAAAGCATGTGATAGAAAGAGAGAGGCGTGTGCTCCAAAAGTAGAGTAGCCCCCCATAAATAGCCTAGGGGCCACTCAAGGTTATAAAACCTTCCTAGGGGCCACCAAGGTAATAAACCTTTTTGAACTTTAATTCTTGGCCACCAAAGGTTATAAAACCTTTTAAATTTTAATTCCTTTGTCCCCTTCACACTTGGGGTTGTCCACACATGTTTCCTTTTTGTTCGGCCACCCAAGTATGAACATTAAAATATTTATCTTGCTCACCGACCACCATGCTCACACTTACGCTGCACCCATTTCACACTTGGAAAAATATCCTGGTACTCACGTAGGAAATCAGTCCTGTCTTTATCTAACATAGACCAAATTAGATTTAGACTCATCATCTTTTGCATCCTTTACAAAAATCAAGTACACGGAAAGATGCTTTTTCATTACTGATGAAATGGCCGAAGCCGATACAATAGGAACAAATTCCCCTTTAAACTTTACATCCAAAATATGCTCTTTCCCTCTATGAGTCAAAGTAATCTTCCTGTTGTACGTATCCACCACCGCATGTACTCTATGACACTATGGCATACCCAACAAAACATCACACCCATCAAGTGGCATGATATAGAACTCCTCACTGTCCACATAACCCTCCACATGAAGCCTCAGCTTCCCAATAATAGGGGTAACAGGTTCTGCATACCCAAGACAAGCCATATTAGCCTCTCATACAAAGGCCCCATCTCCTCTACACGGATTCCCAATCGGCCAGCCAAATCTGGTGAGATAAAGTTGGCTCTAGCACCTGTGTCAAAGCCTGTGTCAAAGAAAATCAAAGCATTCTGATCTCTAACTTTGCCCCATGCCCTGCACAACTCAGTCTCCTCGCCACCTGGCTGTTCCCCAACAAGATCAAGAACTAACCCTCCAGAAGGCTTTGCTTTCTTAGACTTGGGGTCCCTGTACTTTTCGGACTTACGCTTGGGACAATTGAAAGACATATGTCCCTCCTCGATACAAAAAAGCACTTCTCAGCATCCATCAAAGCCTGTCTCTCCTCAGAAGTTCTCTTGGGCATTGGTAACTTCTTATACCGCTTCTCTCTGCAGGCACGCATCACGCGAAGCATGCCTTGACTTTTCAATTTTCTTGCTTGTGCTTTTGCTGCCCTTAAATCCAGATGAAACTCCAATGAGTAACGCATTTGCCGTCATGGCATTCTCTATCATCTGCGACATATTTGTTACTGAAGTCTTTATGCAATAGTCACGCACTTCCTTGGGAAGCCCACAACAATACTTCTCAACCTACTCAGGCAATGGCATTGCACGATAAGAAGTAACTGGGAGTAAAGCTTCCCAAACTTCTTGTTGTAATCCTCAAGATTCTCACATTTCGATGCATCCAACTTATGCCATGCTGTCATTACATCCACCTCAAATGTAGATGTGAGCCACACAGAAGAGAACACCTGTTTAAAACTCTACCCAAGTAGATGGTGCTATGCCCTGCAAAAGAAGAGTGGACCACCACTGCAATGCATTGCCCTTGAGAAAAGTCACAGCTTTTCTTTCAAGGATTCCATGTAATTTCCACAAGAAAAAGCAGCATCAAACTGCTATAAAAAGATAAGTGCCTTGAGCTTGTCTTTGGCCCCACTGAATGTGTCTAATTTTACTGCAGCTCCCCCTTCCTTATAATCCTTCACCTTACCCATAGACGTTAGATTATCGTAAGGAAGTGGCCTCACGCGATTGCTACCCCCTCCATTCATGCCCATCATAAGGTCAACATTGCCAGTTCCCACACCATGCAATCCTGCTGATCCTCCCATGTTTCCAAACATACCACTATGCATACCGGGCTGCATGCCCCCATACATGTTTCCTTGCATTCCGGGCTGCATGCCTCCATGCATATTCCCTTGCATTCCGGACTGCATACCACCATACATATTGCCTTGCATACCAAGCTGAAAATTAGCTCCAAAATTCCCTTGCATTCCCATGCCTCCCTGAGGGTAACCCCCAGTCATTGATTGGAACACGGAACCACCGCCAAAATAGCCTGGCTGCATAGATTGCTGCGGAATAGGTGGCTGTCCGAAAAAGGAACTCTGTGGGTTTGCACCATAAGTATTTTGCATGTTACGAAACTGTCCACAAGCAGGATCCTGTGGGAAGGCACCACTATTGCCGTAAGGTGGGTTCCTAGAACACACTTTCTTCAACTTCTTCTTAGGCTCAGAAGGGGCTCTCATAAATTCAGCAAACTTCTCACTTTGCGTGAGCTGCATAAGCACATCCATCGCCCCTGCGAAACGAGCTTTAAACTCGGCATCATCTTTCTCTTTACTTGGCATGTCTTTTGGCTGCGTTACATCCTCACATCGTGCATCTTCTGCAGCCTGTTCTCCTGCAAGTACATCCTCAGATTCAATCCTCTCAGGAGTGCTCTCTTGCTCTTCCTCATAATCATAAACATAGTCATCTTTAGAGTCTGACATCTTACTGAAATTTTTCAGCAATGGCTTTCCTTGAGACAAACCATGAGCTCACCCCCTTAAGAAAGTTGATGATGGTCTCGGCAACGGAACCTTGAAACCGGTCTCTGGTAGAAACCAAAGTGCGGTAGACTAGCAGTCACCCAATCCAATTGTAGTCCAGTCAATAAAACAAATAAATAGGAGCTAGAGTGTTCCAACACATGAAAGAGAACAACACCTGTTGGCCCCAAAGCTTGGCGCCCCTTTCAGTATTTCTTTATTCAATTTCAATGGAAAAGTTTAAATGATTAGGCCATTCATGGCTCGTATGTCTGCAAGTCCAATCTGCCAATCCTCTGGACCTCTTAGCATAGAGGTTACACACAGCTTTGTGTCCCAAGAACACCACATTGTTATCCCCTCTAATCTACTAAGTCAGTGCATCCGTCTAAATATTTGAAAAGTACAAGCTTCGGGAATGGGAATTATCCTAGAATACAAAGTATCACACCTCTAAAATTTAGGAGAGTTGCTATTTTTGGCCCCGACTCCAATGGAAATTATGTTCACGTCATTACATCTGGAATTGAGCAGATACCAAGAGTCGCCAAAGTGCCTATGACAAAATCTCTACCAATTGAGATATTTTTAGAGATAAAGTTTATGGAAGGACCCATCTCTTAAATTGGGACATGTGGCAAGAAAGTGGATCAAAGTGAGACAAGTGGCTTCACACTTGTCACTTCAACTATTGTGTGGCTCTCCACTTGTCATTATAGCCTTCTCTGCCATTTTAGTTCATGGGAGGCCCAAATCTATAAATTAGAGTCCTCTCTCTTCATCAAATTGATCACACCTCCGGAGCTCCCCACGAAGATGCACTTCTACAGAGATCACTTCCTCACACTCACTGAGGATGGATTCATCCAACAGTCGGGCTACTTGAGTGTTCACATGTCCCATGCCACGCGGATTGCAATTGGCCAGATACGCGTTTCATCCCACCACCTCAGAGTGAAGAAGTAGAGCTGAGCGCATCTTCAGAGCCAGGAAGCTCATACGGAGACCCAAAGAGGAGAGGATCTGCTGACTATGCCGCACAGAGGTTGAGACGGAGGAGCATTACGTATGCTGCTGCCCAGTATACTATGAGATCCGCGGGAGGTTTCACTGTCTATTTCATGAGGGATTCGGTCCTCTCCAGAGGATCATTGACTTCCAGGACAAGCGTTGCCTGGGCCTCTTCCTACTTGAGCTCCGCAAACACAGGGACACCTTCTTGAGAGAGCCTCGGCCCCAACAGCCACCCCACCCCCTCCCTCACCAGCCAACCATCACCAGTTTCTTCCGGACCCAGGAGGTGGAGGACACCGACATAGTGGATCTTGTGGACCCTCCACGAGCTGCTCTAGACCTACCTCGCCCGAGAGGAGTTACCTCGGACTCAGCCTCTGCACTCCAGTGTGCCTGACGCCCTCGACCCCCCCGTCAGCCCACGATCACCTCATCAACTCCAAATCCAAGACATGCTCCACCGGCATCGAGCTACCTTTCCACATGACATAACTGAGGGAGACCTCTCGGCCATACTCATCAGTCCCATGCTTGATATTTTGGAGAGTGGTATACCATCTACTCAGAGCTGATGTTGCTCCCATGTTTTTATGTTCTTAGTATTCCATGATGAGTTTCCATGGACAGTTTTGTATCACCCCAGTGTGATAGCTATGTTTATGTTTTCTTCTGTTTTGTTTTCCATTCCATGATGAGATATGGCATGGACATTATTGTATCACTTTGGTCTCATAGGCCCATTGGGTCTTTAGTGGACGCTTAATATATCTTTCTTTCTTTCTCTCTCTTGAAGGCTGTCCATGGAAGAATATTGGCTGTTGGAGACTGTTTTGGAGACTTCCATCGCGAAGAAATACTGAAGGCAAGGGTATTTAATCATTTTATTATGATTTCTAGCCATTGTATTTGTTGTACCCGCCCTTGTACTTGTTGTACCTATTGTACCAGCCACTGTACCGGCTATACCAACCACTGTACTTGCTGTACCAACCAATGTACCTGCTGTACCGACCAATGTACTTGTTGTACCGGGCTCAATGGAGAGCTGAACTTGTTGTACCAGCTCTATTGCATGAAGACCCTTGGTTTTGGGGGAAGAATCAATACCCACACAGAAGTATATGTGGATTATATTGTTGGCTTGGCATTTCTACATGCTGTGTTCTGGCTTGGTTGCCTCGTGTTGGGTTGTGTTATGGCATTTGTATATGGATAATCTGGCATCTCCCGTGGGGAGAGTAAGGGCCTCAAAGCGTGTACATGATACTTTCTCCTTGGGTAATAAAATACTCAAGAGGGGGGGGGGGGGGGGGCGGGGGGGGGGAGTCGGCCCATTCCGGCCTCTATGTGGTGTCACATGTGCAAGCTCCATTTTCAGCATTTGTGGATGTTTTGTCCAGGTTTTATGTTTTATGCAAAGTGATGATGGATATGTGTTGAGGTTGTGGCCATGTTTAAATATTCTAATATGCATTGATGGTATCAACAAGTGCGTCAAAAGTCCTAGTCCCCCAGGCACTCGTGAGTTACACATACCCTATGTAGTATTCTCTTGTCCTACGTGCTCTCTTGTCCTACGTGCTCTCTTGAAGATTGTTTCTACCATGTATGGGTGGAACAATAGAGAGCAAATGGAAGGGAACATGGACACTTGAGAGGGTAGTGTGAGTTGGTGGCCGAAATGCCTACAAACTATTAGTGGCCGAAATGCCTATAAACTATGTGTAGCAGAAATGCTTATGGAACACCAGGCTATTTATGCCTGCAAGTGATTGTTTTATCTTGTTACTTGAGCCCACCTCTCATCCAAGGTGTGTGGTCAGAGTACCAACACGAAGTGCAAGTGGTAAAGTAGAAATGATACCTGGTTGGTAGGGGAGTTATGTGTACGCCAAGGCCCAAGGGTTGGACGCGCACATGTGGGGCCCTCGCCTTCCTGCGTCTCTCCTCCTCCAAGGTTTCCTTCATGATAGCTTGTGGGGCCTCTGTTTTTTTACCACTTCTATCCAGTCAGATTTCGTGGTCTGTAGCTCTTCCCGCAGCTTGTCACTGGCAGCTTTTAGCTGCTCCACATTGGCTGCAAGTACCTGGTGTTTGCTGATTTCCCCATCCTCTCCACGCATCTGCAAAGGGGTCCGGACTTGGGCGAGGCCATTGTACACGCACATGTAGGGCCCTCACCTTCCTACGTCTCTCCTCCTCCAACGTTTCATTCATGATAGCTTCTCGGCCCTCTGTTTTTTTACCACTTCTATCCAGTCGGATTTCGTGGTCTGCAGCTCTTTCCGCAGCTTGTCTTTGGCAACCTTAAGCTGCTCCGCATCGTCTGCAAGTACCTAGTGTTTGCTAATTTCCCCATCCTCCACATCTTGTTTAATGGTGGCCTCAAGTGCCGCCATTTGGGCCTGAAGTTCTCCCAAAGCTGGGCTTTCTGTGGCAAGGGGGCCTGCCTTGAGTGTGGCCACCTGCTGTTCCAGTACCTGAATGTGTGTGTCCTTGTTTCGTACTTCCTTCCGGATGCTTTATTTGTTGGTTGAGAGACTAGGTCTCCCTTTGTACCCAAGTGTGGTTCATTTCCCTCTTGAATCAAAGGTCTTGAGTTCAAATCTTGTCAGATAGATCAATTTGGTCTCTTGGGATAGTTTCCTACGACGTTAAAAAGTTCTCTTCTTCTTCTCTCCTCTCTCTCCCTCTCATTAATCTTTGCTTGTGCCTAAGTGCACCCCGAAGTGGATTGTAATGACTGTGAGGTACCGGTTTTTGGTCCCATATGCCTTCAAGGCATTCCGTGGACGTTAATATGACTTTCTTTCTCTCTCTCTCTCTCTCTCTCTCTCTCTCTCTCTCTCTGCTATCTATCCGCAGGGCCTCTCACCTTCCTTTACCCACCCAACTTGCCCAAGCCCCCAAGGTAGCAACATAATTGTGCAAACAATGGGAGAGGTGGAGAAACTCGCAAAATAGGTAGCCCTCATGGAGGACACCTACAAGAAACTCTTGGGTGACTTCAAGAAAACCTTTCACTGCGCTGTTATGGCAGGAAGAAATGGTGAAGGGCAGAAGGAGAGAGAGAGAGAGAGAGAGAGAGTGAAATGAAATGAAATGAAATGATATATTAACGTCTTCAGAAGGCCAAAATGACCTATGAGACCAAAAAGGTTACAACAATTGGTGGATCTGATACAATGTCTGTGAAGGAAAGCTAAAAACAACTAAACAACTAACTGAAACTGAAACAACTATGAGGAAAAGTACGGTACTAGGAGCTCCTAATGGATAACATCTAAGAGGAAAACTCCAGCAACAAAGGTAAGCATCATACACATCACTATCCAAAGATGTCTCTCATCGGTCGATGGCGGATATCCTCAATGTCCTCCATGGTGAGTACTCTGACTGGACGTCTCCCATGTCGTGCTAGTATGGTCCTGATCCTCTGTTGTAGTCTCCGCCGGTGTCGAGATAGACCTCTCATCTTGGGGCGCCTGGACCACCCCAGCTCTATAGCCCGATCAATCAGTGTACCTCTGGTGCGGCTGTACTCTGGGGCTAGCTGCAATGCCTGCTGGCCTGACTGCTCAATCTCTGGTAGAAAGAAGTCTGTAATCTGCCTCTGTAGGTGTCTCTCCCTCTCTGATCCCCTCCCTCTCAGGAGACCCTCTCTATGTCTACGCAGCTCCAGCAAGTACAATCCGAGGCATCTCTGATCCTGGTATCTCATGACTCTAGAAAGTGGTCCGAAGCCCTCTCTGAACAGGCAGTGAAAGCGGCCTCGTATCTCATAATATACTGGACAGTGACACATGTAATGTAACTCTGTCTCTGGCTCCATCTGGCACAGCTGACAAATCCTGGCCTCAGCTCGTACTCCTCTGAATCTGCCAGTCTCAATCTCTAGCTGGTGTGAGGATGTGCGCATCTGACCAATAGCACACCGTATCCCATGAGAAAGATGAGTATCCATGTAGCTGGGTCTAATCACAAACCCATCCGCCGTGAGCTGGAGAAGATGATCTCTATAGAAAGCCATCTTCGTACCAAGCTCGTGTGTCGGCTGTATCCATGTCCTCCTAGTGTCCAGCTGAGTCAAGTCCTGCCTGATAATTCTGGTAATCTCTGCTCGTGTGAGAGGGAGGGAGGGTGCATCCAGGGAGTACTGAAATGGAGGTAGCCTGTCCATACTAAAGCCATGCAGCTGGAACCAAGCTGTCATCTATGCATACCAACATGATCCGTCTCCCTGTGATGCCAACTGTCGTGAAGACTCCAGGGCTAAGCGAGCATATCTGTCTCTAGGGAGAGCCCAAGTGCTATGTATAAAGGAGACTGATCGAGTGAGTGCCTCTACTACCAATGGGGGGGCAGCCATCTCTACACGGATAATATCATGTGGTACGGAGGCCTTGGCCCTAATCATCCGGGAAATCATAGAAACCAAGGACCTCTCCATACGTCACCATCCATCGGTGCTACCAGCTCGGCTGTGGTGATCCACTGAGGGTCCCCATATCTCCACTCCATACAGCATGGCTGAAGTGACCAAAGTGTCAGAGAGCCAGAGCTTTGTTCGAGGTTCCTGAGACTGAACCTGCGAACACATCCTCTCTAGTCTCCCCAATGCTGCATAAGCTCTGGTCAATCTGGTCTCCGCTGCTCTCCTCAAGGAAAATAGTGGGCCACTAAAAACCACACCAAGGTAAGTATATGCATCCGTATACTCCACTGTCTCCTGACCATATGTAAAGGTGGGTATTGACCTCCTAACCCACTGTGCTGTGGTGTTAAACACCATCACCTTGGTTTTACCAAGGTTAACAGACAATCCACTGTCCTGTGCAAACGTGTGCAATGCATCCAAATGACGCTGCATCCCCTCTGGAGAATCTGAGATCAGCACAATATCATCAGCATACAATAACAGCGGAATCCATGTCCCTGCTAGCTGTGCTCCTCTGTCACCCTCCCGCTCTACATAGTCCGAAACCTCATCCACATACATCCCAAATAAGGTGGGAGAAAGGGGGCAGCCCTGTTTCACCCCAATAGTGGAGTGAACCATCTCAGATATACCCTGAGTAGTACGTACCTGCCCCACAACTGTCCAGTATAAAGCCATAATTCCCCAAATCAGCTCTGTGGGCACTCCCATCTCCTGTAGTTTGCGCATCAGTCTGGCTCTCGGTACTGTGTCAAAAGCTTTGCGGAAATCCACAAAGCAACAATAAATCCTCCTGCCATATAATCTACCCTCCTCAATAATAGCTCTGAGTGTCAAGATATGGTCAAGAGTGGAGAAACCTCTCCTGAACCCTGCCTGCCCTGATGCACGTATGCCCTCTCTCTCTGCCCATCTACTCAACTCCTGCTCAAGAATAGATGCATATAATCTAGCCAATGTGTGACCAATCATGATGGTAAAATATTTCCCAGGAAGCATGGGATCCCTTGACTTGAAGATAGGCACAATCGTGGACATATTCCAAGTCTCAGGAAAACCCTCATACATGGCTCGGTTAAACATCATAGCAATTCTGACACTTGAGGGAGATACAGAGTGCTGATATGCACAGGTAGGCACTTGGTTTGGCATGCACGGTATGCAGATGGAGGCACTCCCCCCATTCCAGTACAGCATAGAGGCCCCGTCATTTGCTCTCAACGACACAGAGCAAAACAGGGTTATTAGGAAGGACATTGTTAGACTGGATACTCAGAGGACATGGAGTTCACCTAGTCGTCCACTGGGGACGAAGATGGCCTTCTATAGAGATCACCTCCTATGCCTGACAGAGGATGGGTTCATCATCTGTCCACGCTACATGGACATACACCTATCCTTTGGGGTGAGATGTGCGATCGGCTAGATCCGCACCTCGTCCCACTAGCTAAGAGTGAAGACTGCCAAATATGGGCCTAGGGTGGCCGCACCAGAGGACAGGATATGCCAGCTCTGTCACACAGAGCCCGAGACAGAGGACCATTACATATGCCGATGCCCTGTGTACTATGAGATTCGGGGGAGGTTCCACTACCTCTTTCGAGCTGGGTTCGGACCACTTTTCAAGATCATGGACTTTCCGGATCAAAGATGCCTGGGACTTTTTCTTCTAGAGCTCCGTAGACACAGGGAGTCCTTAGTGAGATCCAGATCAGCTGTACTTGCTCAAGGACCAGCACAGAGAGCTCTCACGGACTTCTTCCATACCAGCACTCCGAGGGTATCTATCAAGTGGAAGCTCCCATAGCCTATGCCAGTATGTCACTGTCTGGAATAGAGCCTCTGTCACTATCGGTGCAACCCCCATCTCTGCCCGCACAATCTCATGTGGCAGTGATGGTTTACTCCTAATCATGCGTGAGATCATCGCTGCTAGGGGCCTCTCCATCAGCTTCCACCCATCATATACCTCCTCTGTATCTGTCTTGGCTGGCTCTCTCCTCTGTCTCCTCCTATGGTATAAGCTAGGACCCCAGATGGGGGCATCATACAGTAGTGCAGGTGTAACTAGAGTATCAAATAGCCAAAGCTTCGTCCTCGGCTCTTGAAACTGTATCTGTGAGCATTGCCTCTCTAGCGAGCCAAGGGCTGCAATCCCCTCATCAATCTAGCATCGGCCGCCTTCCGCATCGAGAACTGAGGTCCAGCAAAAGTGATCCCAAGGTATACATACGAGGTAACATATTCCACAGGCTCTCCACTGTATGTGAACTGTACTGCAGATCTACTTATCCATTGTGAGGAGGTGTTAAAGATCATGACCTTAGTCTTTCCAAGGCTCACAGTAAGGTCCCGGTCCTTGCAAAAGGCCTGTAATGCATCCAAATGCCTCTGCAGCCCCTCTGGTGAATCAGAAATAAGAGCAATATCATCTGCATACAAGAGGATCGGTATCAGGACTCCTGCCAAATGTGCTCCCTGTCTGTCTATGTAATCCGAGATCTCGTCAATGTATAGACCAAATAGAGTAGGAGACAAGGGGCAACCCTGCTTCACCCCGATAGTGCTGTGTATGATCTCTATCACCTCCTTTAGCCCGTACTCTGCCTGTAATGACTGACTCATAGAGTGTAATGATCCCCCACAACATCTCTGCTGGCACTCCCATATCCTGCAGTCTCCTCATCAGTCTGGCCCGTGGCACAATATCAAAAGCTTTGCGGAAATCCACAAAGCAACAGTATATCCATTGCCCGTGAGCGCTCCCCTCCTCAATGATCCCCGGTAGTGTAAAGATATGATCTAGTGTGGAGTGCCCTCTCTTAAAGCCTGCCTGTCCCGGTGCTCTGAGTCTCTGCTCCTCGGACCATCTACTAAGCTCATGCTCCAAAATCGAACCATAAATCTTGGCCAAGGTGTGACCAATCATGATAGTCCTATAGTTGTTAGGGTCCATGGGGTCACCTGCTTTCAAGATAGGTACAATAGTATTTGATGACCAACTGACGGAGAAGCCTTCACATAAAGCCCTGTTAAACATGTGAACCAGTAAAGGGGCTAGCGTGTCTCTAGCATGGGAGAAATGCTCGGTGAGGAGTCCATCATGATCCTGTGCTCTCCCAGTCTGCATCCTCTCAATAGCATCTCTCACCATGCTGAGGTGAAAGAAGGAAGAGTGTGGGGGACGAGATTCGGGTGGATGGGGGAGAGGTGGCTGCTTGGGGACATGGTAGAGAGAGGTGGCATAGGTGTGCCAGGTGCTAGGTGCTGAGTGAAGTAATAGGAGTTGGAATGTGATGATCCTGGAAGATCCTCCAGGCCTCCTTACAGTCCCTTCCAAGAAATAGCTGGTATACCTCCTGCTCAAGCCTTGCTAGGTAGGCTCTCTTCTTTCTCCATGTGAGACGTCGAAAGATCACTCGCGCCTGCTGGTGAGTGGTGGATCCTAGTGCCATCTCCCGATGTAGACAGGCTCGGGTATCACGACATTCCTCGTCGTACCAGCTATTCTGTGGGACAGTCCCTCTTGGTGAGAGAGAGAGAGAGAGAGAGAGAGAGAGAGAGAGAGAGAGAAAGCTGTATTAACGTCTACTAGAGGCCAAACTCGACCTATGAGATAAATCAATGTACAACTGTGAATGTCTTCTGGATGTCCAGAAAAAAAAGGACAAAATGAACATGAAATAAAGTATGAAAGTACTGAGCTAGTGGGAGGGTGTGATGGATGGAGCACTACTGCTAGAGGCTCAATATGCAACCTATATGCGTAGGGTATATGAGAGAGAGAGAGAGAGAGAAAGAGAGAGAGAGAGAGAGAGGTGCAGCAGGGCTATTACGTAGCCATGGTGGGCTGTTACACACACACACACACAGAGGGGGGGGGGGGGGGAGGGGGGGGGGTACGGGAAGACCTGTACTTCTCTGGATCTATTTAGTTCCTTCTCCAGTTGGAAGATGGCAGCAGCTTTTTCACTGGCCATTGCTTCGAGCTGTGTTTGCTTCAAATACTGCAGCAAGAAAGTGAGTCATCCACCCCCCCCCCCCCCCCCCCCAAAAAAAAAGAAAAAAAACACACAGAAGCCGAAACTCTTAAGTCAGAATGAATATTATGCTTTTTTAAAAATACAACAATCAGCATAAATTCAACAAAGATCTCTAGAAGCTATGTGGACTTACCAAAACTTCAGTCAGTTCTCTGAAGCGTTTTTCTAGCTCTGCTTGTGCCTGAAAAAGGACAGAAACAATAGCAAAGTTTAGCAGCAATAAGCTTCAAAACACTAAAAGAAAAAGGTCCAGTGAAGGCCAATGTATAGACTCTGAGGTGTTAAAGTAGCCAAGCCAAGCATATCATTTGTTGCAACTTACTAGAGAATAGAAACAAAGGAATTTAAGACCCATAGAGGAGATTGGGCTTTGAGAGCACTTGATTCGTTAAGAAAAAGTATTTCCATGAAGGGTAGACCCAGCCAGGATGAAACCTTAACCTTATCATCCAAATCTTCACACTTAAACCACAATGTTAATTTGTATCCCTCCTTGAGAGGTGAAAGGTAGACTTAGCTGGACAAAGCCTTAGCCTGCATGGTTCCCCATAGATTTCATCCTCCCTTGTTGAGTCCATCATGCCATGATGCCAGTCGATCAAGAAGGAACTTTTCCAGCAAAGCAATCTTACAAAGATGAATTATAACACCACAACATTTTTTGAAATCCACAAAAATACTTGCAAAATAATGCGCCACATGCCATGCTAACAAAGTCATCTCACTTGAAAACCTTATGAATCAAAGCCTTGACCCAAAGGTAAACAATGAAAACCCTTATCACTGAGCTATGTCCCAAAGGCAGCAGCCTGGCCATTTCTGAACGATGACGTCAAGTGCTTTGGAGAGTGTTCACTTTAGGTCTTTTATGGGCTAATCTTCAGTTCAGATGAGGCTCTCGGATATGTATATGTGTGGGTATCCCATCGACTCCTCTGATCCTTTGCAACACCTTAGACCTTTAACCATTACCTCTTCTTATGTTGCGACTTAAATTTACCCTTTCTTTTCTTTGTTTCCAATTTGGATTGATGAACCAAGAGGTAACCTTTCCGCCTATTTACATATCAAAAAGCTGGGACTTAAAAAATCACAGAAGGTGCTCTTAGCACACTCCCAGTATCTATACCAAACAGAATCAAGAGTTGGCTAGCGATGACCCCAATTCTTGTTATTGTAGTCAAGACGTGGTTAACATCTCCACATGGCTTCCACCACTCAAGAAAATAGATTGAGACAATCACTCATGATATCACAAACAAGTTTGGCAAGCCATTGAGAAACGGCGCCAACATGCAGTGGCCAAGATGGGAGAGAGAACTTGCCACTTCTTGAGCCATCTTTTCAAGTATATGGTGCAACTCTATGGGTGTGATCCAATGCTGCTTTTTCCGGAGGAGGACTTCTCCAATGGACCAAGCAAAATGCATAGCAAGCAATAAACCCATAGCCCACACCAAAGAGGACCAAAGTCCCAGCTTGAGTGTCTGAATGCCTACCCCAAGGTCGCTTTCTGTAGCTGCCTGCCCAGTGCCAGTGGCTCACCCAAAACCACACCCTTGCCCCCCTCTTCAACGAGTTCTTACCTCATTCTCATTACATCTCATGAAGGCACACCCTTGTCCCTCTTTGAAGTGCTGTCCGTGCCTTTTTCTCATACCACAGCTGACCACATAGCCTCTTAGAGGTAAAAGGCATATGCAAGTCTTGAAGCCAAGAGGCAGCGTCGTATTGAGACCCTCGGAGACTTCACTCATGTATAGGGTGGCCCCTCAATCTCTTGCCACTAATGCTTGTCAAGCAGTCAAGAAAGTGCTGTCAGTGAAGCTAGGCATACAGGGTTGGAGCAATTGAGCCTCTTGCTTCTTAGCTAGTCTGCCTTTGGTTGCCAACCATGCCATTTTCCTTCGATCGCTAAGCACACCTGCCCTCTATACCCATGCTTTTGTTTTCCCAGTAACAAAAGGTCAGGTTGCTGAGCATGCCATTTTCCTTCGATCGCTAAGCACACCTGCCCTCTATACCCATGCTTTTGTTTGCCCAGTAGCAAAAGGTCAGCCTACTTGCAGGTTGCTCATCAGCAGATCTCCACAGCTCCTGTTCCGGCTCCCTCTTCTGTTCTAGGCTCCTGCCAAAGATGGGAGATTTGCAGCAGTATTGCTACGTGGCATACTTGGCGAGCTCATTGTAGCGAGGCCATCGCGGGCACCTTCACCCCACCAACCAAGTCCATCGAGCATATGGCTTGATATCATTCACACCCTCCATAGACGTTGGGGGAAGCTTCAGGGTGGCTCTGATCGCATGCAGCAGCGCTGTGAGGCCTTCCTGCAGACTTGCCATCATGGCCCTTTTTCACTGACAGTGGTGGTGAACCCACCTGGCATTATAGATCACCAGTACGGTTGTTCCAAACCCCCCCCCCCCAAGGTAACCTCCTCCCCCTAGAGCGGCCAGCCTGGGGAGGAGAGCACGCACCACCCCCCCCCTCCCCCCTTTTTTTCTCGTCACTTTGATTATTGCTCCCTCAATGGAGCTGATTTTGTACTTAGCCTGCATGGCTGTTTTTCTTGGTAAATAATAGAAGGATCTCTTTTCCGGGGAAAAAAAAAAGGTCAGCCTACTTGGGATAACCTTCTTCACCACCAGATCATAGAGTCTATACCCTTAAAACCTAGGTCATACTCAAAGATGTTTGTACAGCTCCTCAGTTCAGAATCTGTACTACAACCATCATGAACATGCACGAATAATAGCATCAGATTTTTCTTTTATATAAACTATGTTATTTCAAAAATGAGCATCCCCTCCAAGTATGAGTGATGAATGAAAAATGATATCCACTGGTTCTCACTAATTTGTCATATATATGGTTTATTTCTAATGAATTTAATAACTAAGTAACGCAGGTGGCATCTAGTGCGCTAAAGTCGAGATTGGTTTTCTCATGATGAGAAGGATCGGTACACATCTGGAGATCGGATGTGCAACGAGGAACCAGCTCAATTGTGGTATTGAGGTACACTGTTTTGAACATAGAAGCAGTGCTGGCCTGCCAGTAGTGTTTTTATGTGTTGTGCAACTTGAGCATTGATTTGTGTGTGGAATTATCCTTGATACATGTGTAAATCCATAATTAATTACACTTATATGCATTCAAATTATAATTGGGACTTTGTGAGTGCCCAAAAGAGGAACAGTTTCTGGCCTATATAAGTTATGTTTTACCTGTGTCGAAAATTGATCAGCATCCCGCTTCAAGCCAGCCAGCTCCACTCTAAGCTTTTGATTCTCTGCCTGAATAAGGTTGTTTATATATATACATTCCCTCATTCTGAACCCAAGTATGTCCAAGAAAAAGACAGCAGAACAATCTAAAACTAGTAAAAGTTGCATGCTTAATTAATGATTTTGGGAGAAGTGTTAGCTGCGCACACACCTCCAATGCCAAGATCCTCCCTTCTGCTTCTCTTTGAGCTTGACGTGCCCGATCAGCATCATCACGCCAGGCTTGAATCTTTAAGCATTCAAATGACACAATATTAATAACTGATCTCTAGACATTCAAATGACACCAAATAACAACTGAGCATCTCATCAAAAAACGCTTTGGTTACTAGCTGAGAGAAAGGGAGAAAACTTGTCTTGACATTGTAATGAGCAAAACCTTAAGATGTGCCCGTGTGCGTGTGTATTTGGTCTGACTGCTTAAGACAAAAAAACAGACTCCTCTCCGTAAAATGCTACCACCATGTAAAATGAGAGTTTGAAGGGTTGTTAAAGGCATGGAAAACCATTGTTTGCTTTTTGTACCTTTACCACCTTGTCATGATATTTTCAATGCAGAGGTAGAGGTTTTACATCAAAAAAAAAAACCAAAGGCCTTAATGTGGAGGTTCCACCTGTATTTGCAAAATCACCTCCAAAAACATAAAGAATGAGTTACCCTGGATTGGATATTCTTGAGACTAGTTCATAACAAAGTTTCCGCAAGGATTTTGGTCCCTAGAAAGTAAAAGGTTTTTTTTGGCCTACAAGACACCATCTGCTCCTAAGAATTTAGATGAACCTCTCACTTTAGTACAGGCTTTGAGCCTTTGGTTCAGTCAGAAATAAGGGAACAAATCAGAAACATTTGCATAGGACTTCCAAAAGTCTCAGACGAAAAACCTGTTGAGATTGCAAACA
Organism: Cibotium barometz; assembly: GCF_041138505.1. Lineage (NCBI taxonomy): Eukaryota > Viridiplantae > Streptophyta > Polypodiopsida > Cyatheales > Cibotiaceae > Cibotium > Cibotium barometz. The sequence goes on from NC_141050.1 coordinate 15,746,140, forward strand.
ATGCATTTGTTTCTAGGGGAAATTATTGCCAGAATCATTAGAACAGAGGCTTCCTTTCCCAATGAAGTGTGGTGTACCCATATTCAAGAAGCCTATCCACACGCGCACAATTAGCAGAAGAATCCAAGCAGAGGGGCTGTCAGTATCATTAGAACAGAGGCTTTCTTTCCCAATGAAATGTGGTGTACCCATATTCAAGAAGCCTATACACGCACGCATACACGCACAAATAGCAGAAGAACCCAAGCAGAGGGGCTGTCAGATACCTGCAAAGTTTGAGTTGCATCCTCTGACAATCTTTTTTGCTCTCTTCGCAGTTTTGCCTCCACCTCCTGAAGCTCTTGATTCAGGCTTGCACAATCTACCTAAGATGATTCAAACCAGATTACTGAAAGTAGTGCTTTATCTTTTCTTCTACAATCTCGATTCTAAACGGTCTCAAAACAAGTTATCTTTATTTTTCAGCAGGCTTGTGCTGCTACTCATGGGGAGGACCAAGTTTGGTTAGATTGTTGAAGCTTACTTCTAGTGTCGACGCTTTGTGCTCCAGCTCAGCTGCTTTTTGAGTCCGTTCATCAATTGTCCTCTGCAGCAAGCATTATCATAAGATGCATACCCCAAAAAAAATTGAAGACTCTTTTGTGTGTGAATCTTTAGATATCAAGCAATGCACACCATTAAGCGTAGTCATCCCAAGGGAGCAATGGCAAGCATGTGACGAAACAAGACTGGCAAAATAAGGGGCTGGAATTGAGGGGAAACAGTTTGTGAAATAGCACTTCATCAATTCATAAGCATAGTGTATAGCTACTTTTTATGCAAAATCTGGATTTTTTAAGTGGATTACCTGCATCCTTGTCAAAGATGCTGTCACATCAGATACGCATTGTTCCAATTCCGTCTCCCTTTGTGCAGCAGCCTGTCCACAACTAAGAAGTGAGATGCATAGAAAAAGAATCCATCTATGAAGGCATCCTGAAACACACCCCCCTCCCCGCCCTCCCGCGAGTCTCACACAGATTTTTTCATGTGCAAGATGCATACAAAGACCATAAGTGGGGTTGTCTGCTAGCTCACCACCCAACCCTAGACCCCCGAGCCTGAGGCTAGACCAAGCACCAACTACACTCTCATCACCCAAGCTTCAGTGTCCCATAGCACCAAAGCCCACCATCCAAATGTATGGCTAGAGCTTGGTCTAGGGCTGATATGGTCCTGTTCTCCTAGGAATCCTGTCTATGGGTAACCCCAATTTGAGCAACTCTTGGGTCAATAATAAAAGCAAACTTCTACAAAGTTGTCCTGAAGTCAATTCACACTGTCCCAATAGTTATCAGCCTAGGCCCAATAACAAGCTAGCATAGTTATGTCCTATCCTTTTCCATGAATCAGCCTAACGTCAGGAGAGAAAAAACCTTGCGGGTAGCCACATGTGATAAGTGCTCCTCCTCTGCCCTGTTCTCAGCAGCTTCCAAAGCTTCTTTTAACATCTGTGAGAACCACGAACCAATCACACTCAGCAAGAGAAGCAACTCTCTTCTAGAACAAGCTTAGTACACAAAATCTTATTAGTCCTGCACACAACTTAGCAAAACCTGAATCATTCCATTCTCTGTCATGTCTCGGCTCCTTGCCATAACTTCCACATCGGCCTGGTTTGCGCACACACAAGCATTATATGCAAGGTAAGTATTTTCTCCTTGATACGACTTAAGAGAATTGAGAACTTACCTTTTCATTTTTAAAACTAGTTACAGACCTGCAACGCTGCAAGCTTTCCTTCTGACAGAGCAGCTTGTTTTTTGAGATTTTCCAAAGAACTCAACAGCGCTTCTATTTCAGCATTCTTTGAAGCCAATGCAGAAGACATCTCTGTCTCCACCGAGCTCACTGCTGCCCTGGCTGAGGCAAGTTCTGATTGTACTTCTTTTATCTTAGTTCTCAAACTAGAGTTCTCCTCTCTCTGAAAAGCCAGCAAGAGAGGGTATATTTTAGAGAGAACATAAAGCTATGGAGTTGTGGCAATTGTGAAAGCCCCATAATAGATTTTACCTCATTTTGAAGAAGTGCCTCCAATTGGGCATTTTCAGTTTTGTACTCTTGTAGGCGTGATGAAAGTCCAGCACATACCTGCATGGGATAGTAACACACTCTCTTCTTGTATAAGCCATGGCTGTTAGGAGTTTCGGAACACACGTTTCTAAAAAAATGTTTCGTAGTTTCAAAGCTTGTGAAACGTTTTGTAAAAGTTTCGCAGTTCAATTCTATTGCTTGGACATGCAAAAATGTGCCCTTCACTTTCCTAACAATAGATAGGAGATGTCAAAATAAGCAATAAATGTGTCACGCATTTATTAACCATGCTTCATTGTTGCAAAATAGAGCAATCACTATTCCAATTCAAACTATCAGGGTGAAGAGAAAAAGGAGTTACAAAAAATAACAATTGACAAATCTAATTTCAACCCTATAGCTGGGAAGCTTTAAAAATTTATCCAAAACCTTGAGCATGAAAAAACCATGTTTTATACAACAAAACATTTCATACAGTATTTTCCGATACTCCCTCGACAAGAACCTCACCTCAATAGAGAGACTTGCAGCCTTGATAGAAGAGTACGAGCTGAATGCGAAGAGATAAATACCTGCTATTAGCGGAGAGTTGAAGAGATTCAAGCCGAGTTCGAATGGAAACAAGAACTTGGGGCTGAATGGAAGCAGGTGGAAGACGAGGAACGGAAGCGATGGTAGGAAGAAGTACGACAAGCATAAAACCGAGACAAGAGGAGGAACACATCTGGAATATTGCATGGACAATTGCAAAGGAGTCCACAGCCAAGTTCATGGCAGATCAAGCAAAGCCAAGACCAACAGCGTTTGTCCAAGTAAAGGAGAGCTTCCAAGACAGGAGAAGCTTGTGGGAGATGCGATCACAAAAGGTGGTTCATAAGAGGTATTGTTGCTTGAGATGCAATAGTCAGAGCCAGAACCCGAGAGCCAGTAGATTCCCGCATAGGTAGATCTCTCCAAATCCCATGAGGAGGAGAATGAGATTAGACTAGCAGTTTCCAAGGAGCTTCCAAAGAGAGTCTCTCCAAATGTGATACGAGGAGGATAAGGCTACATCTCTTATAGAAGATCTAGTAACCGAGTCAGAGAACTTGGAGATCAAGACTGTGAACATGTAGCTGAGCCTACACACGGACTGGAATAAAAGTGGACCAAAGGTGCATGATTTGCCTCAGTGCTCCAAGTTTGCAGAAATAGATATCACGTGCATCAACATGTGAGAACCACGTGGACATGCTTCCTACTTGCAACTGCCTTCTAGGCAAGGTATGTGGCAGAGTATGGCCTATTTGGGGCTGTTTTGGCAGCCCAAAAGGTGCTCGGAGGTTCCTAGGATATGCACCAATAGTTGGGACACAAGTTGAGCACAATGTATGACCTTTTGGACAACTTTTTGGGGTCATAAAAGGGCTGGCCAACTTGAAACCGACCAACATCATGACACCCTATAAAAGGTTAGGTTAGTGTTTATGTTAGGCATCTCACATGTGAGTCTTGCACACATACATGGTGGATACAACTGTTGGAAGAAATCCTCAACCGTTAATGCAAGCATCTAAAGATCATCATCATATCAGATCAGTTGTGATGAGGAGAGTCGTGAAACCCATGCCTGCCTGTAGCGGGAGGTTGCTCTAGGCTCCACCACTCACCAGTGGGCACGAGCAATCTTCCGACATCTCACACAGAGGAAGAAGCGCCTATCTAGCCAATCTTGAGGAGGAGATGTACTAGTTATTTCTCAGATGGGATTGCAAGTTGGCCTAGAGGATCTTCCACGATCATCGTCTACCAACCTCGATACCTCACCCAACATATGGCATAACTACGCTACCTCCCTTTTACCACGTCCTCGGATAGCCACCCCTCCCTCACCCACCTGAGCCTCATCCCCCCCATTCCTCCTCCTTCCACTTGAGCATGGTGAGAGATGCTATTGACAGGATGCAAAATGGGAGAGCATAGGTTCATGATGGGCTGCTTGCCAGACACTTCTCCCATGCTGGGGATGTGTTGTCTACACTTTTGGTTCATATGTTTAACAGGGCCTTATGTGAAGGTTTCCCTTCTAGTTGGTCTTCTAATACCATTGTGCCATTTCTGAAGGCAAGTGCCCCATAGACCTTGGTAACTACAGGACTATTATGATTGGTCACTCGTTGGCCAAGATTTATGGATCAATCTTGGAGCATGAGCTCAGTAGATGGGCCGAGGAGCAAAAAGACTCAGAGCACCAAGGCAGGCAAGTTTCCGGAGGAGACACTCCACACTGGATCACATCTTCACGCTACGAGGGATCATTGAGGAGGGGAGAGCTCACGAGCATCGGGTATACTGTTGCTTTGTGGATTTCCGCAAGGCTTTTGACATTGTCCCACAGGGCCAGATTGATGAGGAGACTTCAGGATATGCGAGTACCAGCAGATATGATTTGGGGATCCTCACACTTTACGAGTCTGTCACTAGCCAAGTACGGGCCCCAGGGGGTGACTCAGAGGTCATGCACAGCAGTATCGGGGTGAAACAAGGCTGCCCCCTGTCTCCTACTCTATGCGGGCCATACATTGATGATATATCTAACTACATAGACGAAAAGGAGGACCAGGAGTACGATTGGCAAGAGTCTTGATACCTATGCTATTGTATGTAGACAACATTGTCCTTATCTCTGACTCACCAGAGGGGCCACAGAGGCATTTGGATGCATTACGGGCCTCATTGTGAACCTTGGGAAGACCAAGGTTATGATCTTTAATACCTCCCCGTAGCAAATAGGTAGATTCGCACCGCAGTTTACATATAGTGGGGAGTCCATGGAGCATGTGACCTCTTGTGTATATCTTGGGATCACTTTTGCTAGAACGCTGCCGAAACCAGATTGATGAATGGCTATGCAGCCCTCGGCTCACTCGAGAGACAGTGCTCCCACATACAATTTCATGAGCCGAGGACGAAGCTCTAGCTATTTGACACACTAGACACACCTACACTATTGTATGGAGCTCCCATCTAGGCTCCCTGTTTGTACCACAAGAGGAGACGGAGAGGGAAGCCAGCTGAGACAAATAAAGAAGAGGTATATGATGGGTGGAAGCCGATGGAGATGCCTAAAACCGGCCTTCAATAAAAATCAAAGGGCAGTGATCAATTTGTCGTGCACACATGCTTTAGTTGTAAATTCAGTAAAGAAAGCAAACACAAAGGAGCTAGAGTGCTCCTACAGAAAGTACACGAACACCGATTGGCCCCAAAGCGTAGTGGCGCCCCTCGCGGTATTTCTTTAATTGATTAGAAGAGCTTGAATTACAATAAGGCTGGGAACTCAACCGGCACAGAAGAACACTTCAAACTTGCCAAGAACTTGTAAACTCAAGCCAAGGAGAAAGGAACCAATACCATAGCCAAACTCCTCCATGAGCAACTATCCAGTTCCTGTACCATAGCCTCATGTTCCCTCGGCATCCACAAAACAGTTCTAGCCATTATCCACATCAAAAGACTCTCACACATTGAGTCCTGCATACCATGAACCAAACCAACACTAGGACTGCTTGCAAGACTTGCGTCCTCCATAGAGTCTCGAAGTGTTAGCTCAGGTTGTTGCAGACTTTGAGCTCAACCAAACCATGCCATTCCAAAGGAGACCAGCTCCATAAATAGCATCCATCTCATGTGACTAGTACACATATCATAGAAGTCCCACTATCAGATATACAGGCAGCCTCCAGTACCTCAGGTGAGTCAACAAGAAATCACCGACGACTCCTAGATTTCATCAATGTGCGTTTATTGACAAAGGAGCAGAGTCACCCCCCTCTTGACAGGCAATACTCCACCTCTTGACAGGCAATACTCCAGACTCACATGCTGCTGAACCTGTATGAGCTCTTTCAATGGTAGACTCCAACCCAAAAGCCTCGAGGAAAAGTTCTAAAACCCTGAGATGAATCTGCTAAGTCACCTCCTCTTGTCACTTCACATCTATAGGTGAATAATCCATAAACATCACCAGATAACGATGTGAAACTTTTCCTCTTACTTTTTCTATCCTGTAGTGCCAATATCTGTACCAACATATGAACTTCCTCAAGCTCTTCCCTACTACCCAGAACCTGCTTGCACTCCACCCAAGTGGTAAGCACAAGTCCCCGACGAAGATAGTAGATCACCACTGCTAAACATAGAAAGAAGCTGCCTTCTGCATGAGTGTTTGCGCGAGAAATTGATCACTGCCCTTTGATTGTTATTGAAGGCCGGTTTCAAGGCTCCGTTGCCGGGATAAATCACCAACTTTGCCAAGGGAGCGAGCTTGTGGGGGTCTGGAGTGTGGTCGCTGCTGTAAGTTTAGCAACCTGCCGGAAATCGAAGAGAAAAGGAAGTGCAGCAGTCAGTGTCGGACTGTGTATCTTTGCCTATGCTAGGTAAAAAGGGAACCGCTAAGGATGAGGCCCAAGAGAAAAGACACCAAGGATAAGAAGTAGTCGGCTAGGAACAAGAAGCAGTTGAAGTGTTATGGTGCAGAAGATGGGTTGAAGGCAATGGCTTTCAACAGTTTGTTACCGGTGGTATCTTCACGGAGGCTTCATGGGTTTGTAAATTCAGTGAAGAAAGCAAACACAAAGGATCTAGAGTGCTCCTACAGACAGTACACGAACACCGATTGGCCCCAAAACGCAGTGGTGCCCCTTGTGGTATTTCTTTAATTGATTAGAAGAGCTTCAATTACAATAAGGCTGGGAACTCAGCCAGCACAAAAGAACACTTCAAACCTGCCAGGAACTTGTAAACTCAAGCCAAGGAGAAAGGAACCAATACCATAGCCAAACTCCTCCATAAGCACCTATCTAGTTCCTGTACCATAGCCTCATGTTCCAAAAATCGAAGGGCAGTGATCAATTTCTTGCGCAAACACACATGCTTTAGTTGTAAATTCAATAAAGAAAGCAAACACAAAGGAGCTAGAGTGCTCCTGCAAACAATACACGAACACCAATTGGCCCCAAAACACAGTGGCGCCCCTTGCGCTATTTCTTTAATTGATTAGAAGAGCTTCAATTACAATAAGGCTGGGAACTCAGCCGGCATAGAAGAACAATTCAAACCTGCCAAGAACTTATAAACTCAAGCCAAGGCGAAAGGAACCAATACCATAACCAAACTCCTCCATGAGCACCTCTCCAGTTCCTGTACCATAGCCTCATGTTCCCTCGGCATCCACAAAACAGTTCCCACATCAAAAGACTCTCACACATTGAGTCCTGCATACAGAGGCTTTCTCCCACGATCAGGGCTACCACTACTACCCATAGTCTTTCACCCTATGAGCAGCACACATCCCGATACATCCAATGCTCTTGTCTCACAGCAAAGACTCCAAATTATTTTCCCAATAGAGAACTCGCACCACAACCACAGCATACAATACAGTCGACACACCTGGACCATCCCTCTCTGCCTTCCAAGGTTACTATCCATCTCAGTCATGGATTCCCCGACCCCTGTCCAATCAGTAGCAAGTCTGTACCAAACATGTGTCCATTCTGGTAATCACTGCCTGCATGTGACCTATCTCCTAGAGAAACCGAAAACATGTTTCCACAAGAAACAAAGACCTGTTTCAGCATACAACCAGTGACCTGTTTCCCCATGAAACGTCTGGTTTGTCCCAGCATGAAACCCATGTCCTGTTCCTACATGAAACCATCCTCGGCACCCACTCAAACATGGTGCCAACACGGCGCACACACAAAGGAGAGAGTTCTCGCTGAATATGTCTGGCGGTAATTCTGCCCCAAAACTGAGATACATAGATATGCCCAAAACTACAGGTTCCTCTGTTCCTTTCAAGCAAGAAGAAAACAATCTGCCCCATGAACATGCACCCATCATCACTTCCGTGCCAAGAAACATATCCAAGTGACTCTGTACTTGCAGCCAGAAACCCATGCACACAATTGTACTTGCAGCCAACCAAAACAGCCCATAAACAGTCTCAAAACAGTCCCGGAATTGCTCATGTTCTCAGCCACATGCACTGCCACAAAACAGTCCATAAACCTTTTCCAAAACAGTCCCGAACCAAAGCAAAGAGAAGCTGAAAGTTCCATCAATTGAACGCCGTAGACATGACGTCTGTGTTCATGTGTTCAGAACCACCAAACACCAAGCTGATACCCCACAAGTATGTAGGAGAGAGAGAACCGCCCTGCTCTGCGTGCCTATCCCGCTTCACGTGCTCCGATTCTACATCTCGTTCGCGCTGCAGTGCCACCCTCTGCCCACCCATCCGCTTCGCCTACGCTCTCTGCTCCCACTTCCACAGCTCGTTCGCGCTGCCAGCACTGCCCTCTGCCCACCCATCCCGCTTCGTCTATGCCCTCTGCTCCCACTTCCGCATCTAGTTCGCCACCCATCACTTCAACCGCTATACTGTGTATCCCAACCTCCCCGCTATATTTTTGAGTCATTTCGCAGCCCATTTGCACTCCTTTGGTCATAGATGACCAAAATACTATCTTTTTTTTTCATAAAGGAGATGACCAAAATATACTCTCTCTCTCTCTCTCTCTCTCTCTCTCTCTCTCTCTCTCTAGTGGCGGAGAGCGGAGGAGAGAACCGGCCGAGACAAATACAGGGGAGGTATATGATGGGTGGAAACCGATGGAGAGGCCCCTAGTGGCGATGATCTCACGCATGATTAGGAGTAAGCCATCAGTGCCACATGAGATTGTGCGGGCAGAGATGGGGGCTGCACTGATAGTGACAGAGGCTCTATTCCAGACAGTGACATACTGGCATAAGCTATGGGAGCTTCCACTTGATAGATACCCCCGGCTAGCCCTGGAGTCCTCAAGACAGTTGACACTTGAGGGAGATACAGAGTGCTGGTATGCACAGGTAGGCACTTGGTTTGGCATGCACGGTATGCAGATGGAGGCACACCCCCCCCCCCCCGGTTCCAGTACAGCATAGAGGCCCCGTCATTTGCTCTCAGCCGCATAGAGCGGAACAGGGTTATCAAGAAGGACATTGTCAGACTGGATACTCAAAGGACATGGAGTTCACCTAGTCGTCCACTTGGGACGAAGATGGCCTTCTACAGAGATCACCTCCTATGCCTGACAGAGGATGGGTTCATCATCCGTCCAGGCTACATGGACATACACCTATCCTTTGGGGTGAGATGTGCGATCGGCCAGATCCGCACCTCGTCCCACCAGCTGAGAGTAGAGAATGCCAGATATGGGCCTAGGGCGGCCGCACTAGAGGACAAGATATGCCAACTCTGTCACACAGAGCCCGAGACAAAGAAACATTACATATGCCGATGCTCTGTATACTATGAGATTCGGGGGAGGTTCCATTGCCTCTTCCGAGCTAGGTTTGGACCACTTTCCAAGATCATGGACTTCCCGGATCAAAGATGCCTGGGACTTTTTCTTCTAGAGCTCCATAGACAGAGGGAGTCCTTAGTGAGATCCAGATTAGCTGTACTTGCTCGAGGACCAGCACAGAGCTCTCACCGACTTCTTCCATACGAGCACTCCGAGGGCCGATCCACCCATCATACCCAGACCACAGGCTAGTGTAGGAGCTCGACCGAGAGGTGTGACTCAACAGAGCCACTGAGTTATGCAAAGCTCGACGCCCCAGACCCCATGGCCCTCGCCCACGGCCACACCACCAGAGGAGGATCCGGGCCATCACTTCCCATCATCGCAAGGCGTTCTCGCGCCAGCTCAGTTTTACCACCTTGAGCACCATGTCATAGCGGCCCCCATTCTTTGTGTGCGCTTTATTTTAAGAAAAATACTTTAGAAACTTTATTTACCTTCTAAGTTTTATTTTAAACTAGTTGTTGTTATTAAAATTTTGTTCACCCGATAGACATAAGTACATTCTATAATACTTTTTCTAGCATCTAAGTTAAAACATTTTATAAGTTCAAACAAATATTAATAATGTTATGTTACCAAAAATAAAGCTTTTAAGTAATAAGAAGAAAAAAGAATATTTATGAAATCTTTCCAAGGATCAAGATTTTGTGTACCTTGCCACCATGGTTGGACTTGAAAGTGTAAGTTTCTCTCCTTCTTGCTTTGCTTCTTGTGTGCCCAAATATTTCTCTCTCTCTTTCTTTATATATCTCTCTCTCACACAATGTGAGGAATGTATTAGGGTGATATGAGAGCTCTCTGCTCATGTACCTAGATCAGATTTTAAAGTTCTAGATTTTTGTTATCTTTCTTTATTACTATTTTGTACCCAGGATGATGTACCTCATGGATATGATGTAACCTTTTGGTCTCATAGGTCATTTTGGCCTTTTGAAGACGTTAATATAACTCTCTCTCTCTCTCTCTCTCTCTCTCTCTCTCTCTCTCTCTCTCTTTATTACTATTTTGTACCCAAGATGATGTACCTCATGGATATGATGTACCCTTTAGGTCTCATAGGTCATTTTGGCCTTTTTAAGACGTTAATACAACTTTCTTTCTTCTTTCTTTCTTCGTATGCACCCTTTGCTCCTACTTCCGCATCTAGTTCGCCGCCCATCACTTCCGCCACGATAATGTGTATCCCAACCTCACCGCTGTAATGTGTATCCCAACCTCGCTGCTATATTTTTGAGTCATTTCACAGCCCATTTGCACTCCTTTGGTCATAGATGACAAAAATACTCTCTCTCTCTCTCTCTCTCTCTCTCTCTCTCTCTCTCTCTCTCTCGTAAAGGTAAGAATGTAATATTATGCAAAGGTAATGTACATAGGCCTCATGGCCAACAGCTGGGCTAGAACACAAACAAACTCAGAAAAAGGGGGGAAGGGGGACAAAAATAGTAGACAGTAGACAGTCCAGACAACTGATACACTTTCCTGAGCAGTGACGATGCCGCCGGGAAAAAACCCTCTATCAACTATGCTCGCAATGGAACTGTGTGGATGATCCGAATCCAAGAAGCGACCAACATGCGCGAAAGCCATGGCCGAAAGCTGCCACAACAGCAAACCCCGAATTCGTCCAATATGGCCCTTTATACCCGATTGGCCATCGAAGATGAATGCGTTTCAGGTGAGCCATATGTGCCACAAGCCAATCCACCTAGAGAAATGAAACAAATCCACAAGTGCAGCCTCCACTATTGCACCCAGAAGATTGCCGAAAACCGAATCCCTAACCAAAACATGTGTGTGTGCAATGGACCACCAAGCTCGGGAAACAAAATCCCAAACACATTTAGCAACCAGACAATGCATAAATAAATGGCGGCTATTCTCTGGGGAAGTGGTGTAGAAAACACTAAGTCCTGCTACAAGCTTCCTCCTGCACAATTGATCCCCTGTAGGCAAACTTCCACCAACACCCGCCAAACAAAGACTTTCCCTTGAAAAGGGATCTTGGAACACCAAACACCCATCAATGTATGCTTCCACCACGAGCGTCTTTGAGCTACCCACCAGACTTTGTTGGCTTTTTCAGTAACCCACCTCTTATCCTCAACCAACAAATGGTATACTTGGTTAGCAGACACTAGCATAAGATCCCAGGCTTTTTAAGCATCCAATCAGCCCATGGTGTAGCAACATCGAAGGCTGGAATATTCCCAAACGAATCTAATTTCTCCTTAATCACACTCCACAGTGAACTATAAGACTTGGGAACCCTGAAATGCTGACGAATCCGACGGAAAGAGAAAACCCGGCCCCGCCTCGGTATCAATGCATCAGCCACCCACACCAAGCACAACCTGGCCATACGGTTCAGCTGCTTGCGGGGATCATCCCTCCCTAGCCAAGTCACAAACCGTGTGGTAACAAAAGGCTCTCTCTGCAAGGAGTTTGCATGAAGCCTATTCTGTGGTGGATTCCAACGAGTATGCGATAAGACTTCTTGCGAAGAGATCAGCAAATGTGAAAGCAACTTAGAAGTAGGCACCCTAACCGTCTGTGCCCCATTCAAAATCTCCCACCATGATGCAGCAATTCTTGTCTTACCCTGATGAATACCCACTTCTGCAATAAGTTTGTGGGCCATATGTACCCAAGGCTGCTCAGAAGACACAAGTCTTGAAACAAGGACCAACGGTGAGCCCCCTAATCTCTTAGGTGTGGTAATATGCATCCAAGAGACCCAAGTTTGTCCAACCCTATCACCTTGCTTTTTCCACAACATAAATCGCACAGGCTGCATTAACTCACCCAACGACTTCTTACTCCATGGTCGATACATCAACACCCACAGGGTATAGCCCAAATGCCGCGTAATACAACCTCTAGGGACCAGTCTTCCTTGCCATCCCAAGGCAGCCAAATCTGATTCTGTGTAACTAAGCAAGGTGGACTTCTCAATGTTAATGCACAAACCCGAAGCATGAGCAAACAGATCCCAAGTCTCCATAGCGCAAGCAACATTCCTTTTGTCAGCCCTCAAGAACATGAAAGAGTTGTCCGCAAGGGTTTGACCCACCAACTCTTGACTGCTCGGCAAATGCAGACCCACAATTTAGCCATCTTATCTAACAAGTATGGGGTGTGTGAAAATAGCAAAAAACAGTGGACTAAGAGGGCATCCTTGCCGCAAAGACTGAGTCAAGCCAACACCCTGAGTCACCCCACCATTTAGCAGAACACGGGCTTCCGCCCCGCTACTAATCGTGTAAATTCGATTGGACATCCGAGGCCCAAAACCCAAAGTTGTCATAAGCTGCGACAGATACCAACAAACATGATCAGCTTTTTCCAAGTCAAGCTGCACCATTACCACCTCCTGCTTCGTGCCTTTTGCATAATCAATGTATAAACTGGCCTTGGTCTTCAGACGAAGCCAAAGGGCGGTGCAAAAACAAACTTGCACACAAAACACTTCAACACCTTTGAGGACCAAGAAAAGGAAAACAAATAGGGGGAGCTAGAGTGCTCCTGCAAACAGTACACGAACACCGATTGGCCCCAAAACGCAATGGCGCCCCTTGCGGTATTTCTTTAATTGATTATATGAGCTTTGATTACAATAAACCTGGAAACTCAACCGTCACAGTAGAACTCCTGAAGCTGCAAAGACCTTGCATCATGGCTTATTGTCCACTCGGCATCCACAAACAAATCTAGCTATTGTTCACATCAAAAGACTCCCACACATTGAGTCCTGCATACAAAAGCTTTCTCCCATGATCAAGGCTGCCACCACCATCCATAGCCTCTCACCATATGAACAGCATCACACCCTGACACATCCAGTGCTCCTGCATCACAACAAAGACTCCAAACTGTTTCCCAGAAGAGAACTCGCATCACAGCACAACATACTATACAGTCGACACACATGTACCAACCCTCTCTGCCTTCCAAGGGTACTATCCATCTTAGTCATGGATTCCCGAACCCCTGTCCAATCAGCAATAAGGTTGTACCCAAATATGTGTCCATTCCTGTACCCACTGCCTGCATGTGACCTATCTCCTGGAGAAACCAAAAACACGTTTCCTCAAGAAACCATGGACTTGTTTCCACCTGAAACCAAAGACCTGTATCCCATAAACCATAGGCATGTTTCCATGAGAAACCCACAGAGACACCATCCAAACACGGTGCCAAAACCAGGGTTGTTTACCACAATAAAACCCTATTATTTTTCCCATAACAAAGAGAGAGAGAGAGAGAGAGAGACGGAGGAGCCTCACGCCTGTCAGGTCGCCCATGACGTGATGTATGTGTGCGCATGTCCAGAGCAGCAAATCTCCAAGTTCTTCCATTTCCACGTGCCACAGAGAGAGAGAGAGAGAGAGATGCCTCAGCCCTGCACCAACAGACGCACACACACACACTCTCTAAAAGCAACCCCTAAAATCCATTTCCACGTGCCACAGAGAGAGAGAGAGAGAGAGAGAGAGATGCCTCAGCCCTGCACCAACAGACGCACACACACACACTCTCTAAAAGCAACCCCTAAAATCCACTCTCCACGCTGCCAATCCCTCCTCTCACGAAGGGCTTCTCTGTATCCTCCAAGCTGCACCTGCCCGACCAGCCCTCTCTGCAGACCTGCCTGCTGCTGTCCAACTGGACCCAATGCTCCCTGCTCAGCCCTCTGTTTTCTGCAGCCAACCGCCTGCCTTCCCGAGAGAAAAGCTCCTGTGCGCTGTAGCTGCAGCCGGCTGTAGTACGAGAGAGAGAGAGAGTGTGTCCACGTGCTGTTCAGCCCTGTGTGCCTGCAATCTAGCCTGTCCAGCAGTCGGTTGCAAAGAGAGAGAGAGAGAGAGAGAGAGAGAGAGAAGAAAGAAAGAAAGAAAGAAAGAAAGAAAGAAAGAAAGAAAGATTTTATTAACGTCTTCCAAAAGACCGAACTCGGCCTATGAGACAAATCGGAGTACCTGTATGGGGTATCCTCTGTCATCCCAACAAAATGAAAAAGTACTGAATAAAAAAGCTGAATCTGGGTGTGCAGGGGATGGAGCTCTATTACTAGGAGAATGCAAAGCTATATGCATGGAGTATACAATCATGATATGCAACCTAGCTAGCTCCATCCTGTACCATACTGGGGGTATAAAATGGTATACATCAGTGAAGGGGGTGTCCACAGCTCCCTGAAGAACATGCCTGGGTGTGCTCTGAAGCGAGCCAGTCGCTCCGCACCCTCTCTGTGAAACTGAGCTCTGATCTCTGTCATCTCTCTCTGGTATAGGCGTGGTGTCCGAAAGCCAGGTGTCCTCTGTCTCCTGCGGGCTCTAAGTGTCTCTGCTCTCTGGAGACTAATTCCCTGCCGTGTAGGGGCTGGGAGGGGTATGGATCTCTGAAAAAATGTAGTAATCTGTGTCTGTCGCCCCCCCTCTGGAGCTGTCTGAGCCTGTAATAATGTCTCTCTGTGGCGCTGTATGTCTAGAATGTATCTCCCCAGTATGCGCTGGTCTGCTGTCTCAAAGATCTGGCGTAGGGAATGTGGCTCTCTGAATAAAATGGGATATCTCTCTCTGATGGCTGTATATGCTCTGCATCTGATACATAATGCTCCTCACTCTCCACCTCCTCTCTGCACAATCTGCATACCCTCTCCTCTCGGGGGATCCGTGCTGCTTTGCCAGTCTCAATCTCCAATCGGTGTGATGAAACTCTGAGCTGACCAATAGCCACTCGGGAGCCGTGTGGTAAAAAGCCCTCCATGTATCTAGGCCTCTCTATAAATCCATCATCAGTGATACTCATGAAGTGATCTCTGTAGTATAGCATCTTCGGTGGAAGAGGCTGTGTAGGCGATATCCATGTCTCTCGTGTATAGAGCTGCCATAGATCCTGTCTCAATACTCTGTTCCTCTCACTATGAGAGAGACGGATATGTGGTGCATCCCTGTCATACTGGAATGGTGGTAGATGATCCATGTCTAGGCCATGCTGTGAGAACCAATGTGTGACCTGTGCATACCATGATCCTCTATCTCCTGCCTCAGCCAACTGTCTAGATGCCTGAAAAGCTCTATATGATAATCTGTCCTGTGGCATCTCTCTGAATCTGTCTAGCAGGCATATAGTCTGAAATATGGCCTCTACCATCATAGGAGGCGTAGCAAACTCTGCTCGGATAATGTCATGAGGTACTGACGGTTTGCTGCGTATCATGCGTGCCATCATGAGGGCCTGTGGTCTCTCTATCTGTGTCCACCAATGGGTAGCAAGGCCTGGCGCCCATACTGCTGCTCCATACATCAATGCCGGTGTGACTAATGTGTCAAATAGCCACCCCTTCGTCCGGGGCTCCTGAAAATGCGCCTGATGGCACTGTCTCTCTAGCATAGCCAATGCTGCATATCCCCGTGTCAATCTAGCTCTGCCTGCTGAACCCATGGTAAAGCGTGTGGCTGCTGCAGAGAAGGTAACCCCTAGGTACACGTATGATGTCACCACCTCCACCTGGCATCCGGCGAGAGTGAATGTCAGCTGACTCCTGCCCTGTCTCGATGTATGAAAGACCATAACCTTGGTTTTCCCAAGGTTCACAGTAAGACCCCTCTGTGTGCAGAAATCATGGAGTGCATGTAGATGCTGTTGTAGACCACCTGGGGACTTAGACACTAATACAATATCATCAGCATAGAGCATAATATGTACTGAGGTACCTGCTAAATCAACTCCATCTCCACCTCCCCGTGTAATGAAGTCAGCCACCTCATCAATGTATAACCCAAATAGCGTGGGGGAAAGTGGGCATCCTTGCTTCACACCAATGGTGCTAGCAATAGTCTCGGACATACCTCCTGGACATCTGACTCGCCCAAAAACCTGCTCATATAATGCATAGATGCCCCATGTCATATCTGCTGGTATGCCAAGAGACTGCAGGCGCTGAAAGAGCCTCTCTCGTGGTACTGTGTCAAATGCCTTGCGGAAATCCACAAAGCAGCAATAGAGCTTTCTCTTCCTCACTCTGGCCTGATCAATCATACATCTCAAAGTGAATACATGGTCAGTGGTAGAGAAAGCTCTCCTGAAGCCTGCCTGCCCTGATGAGCGTAAACCTGCTCGCTCAGCATATAAGCTAAGCTCCTGCTCCAGCACTGCACCATAGAGTTTGGCCAGCACGTGGCCAACCATAACCGTCCTGTAGTTGCTCGGATCGACCATATCCCCTGTTTTGTGAATCGGCACAATGGTGTGCATCGTCCACTCCGCAGGCAAACCCTCTGCTAGTGCCCTGTTAAACAGGTGTGCAAGAAAAGGAGCTAAAGAATTACTGCATATATGAGATGCTCACCCTGCAGGCCCATATGGTCGGCGGCCCGTCCATGCTGTAGGCGGCGGATAGCTTCCTGTACCATCGAGTGGGTAAAGAAGCTAGCTGTGGTAGGTCGAGGCTCCTGTGGCTGAGGTATAGGTGGCTGCTGTGGGGCATGGTATAGACCCTCTGCATATGTGTGCCATGTCTGTGGGTCTGCAATAGGTGTCGGGGTCCGGGGCTCTCTAACGTGCCGCCATGAGACAGGGCTATCTCTACTCATGAAGAAATGAAAGATCTCTAGCTCCTGCATCTCTGTGAAGGCCCGCCTTTTGCGGCGAGTAAGTCTCCTCATCTCTCTCCTCGACTCCTGCTCTGTGATGGCTCCCAAAGCTCTCTGTATGCGGAGTCGTGAGTATAGGGCTCTGCACTCGTCATCATACCATCTGGTCTGGGGCATAGTCCCAGGTCTCGCAGGCTCTCCTGAGTGTACACGATGTGGGAAGCTCTGTAATGCAGCCGTGTGTAGGAGTGATGCGAGCTGGGCTGTAATGGTATCCATAGATGCCAGGGGATCCATGAGTAGGAGCCCATCCTCTACTCTGCCAGTGTATATGTCTGCCATGTCATGTGTGAAGTAGATGGTAGTGTGTGGCGTCGGTATGTGGGGGGCTGGTGATACTGGTGATCCGGCTAGTGAAAATGCCAAGTATGTATGATCAACCCCAATAGGACGAGGTGGAATGGAGAATGAGGTGACAAGCTGTGATGCCTCCAAAGACCCCATAATGTAGTCTACCACCGTGCCTCCGGTCCGTGTATGACCCCCATGTGGGAAGCATGTCAGCCCTCCTGATCCCGGCCACTGTAGCATCCCGTTATAAATAACGAGACGATGCCTGGCTCCCAACTCTAGTAAGTGGTCCCCATAATGTCCTCTGTCTAGTCCAGTGTCCTCTGATGCCCGACTAGCCCCTATCTCCTCTGGATCCACAGGGTGGAGGATCTCCATGTCATCATAGTCATACACCTCACACTGTCTACTCTGTGTGTGGGCATTGAAGTCGCCCGTAAGAAATACTTCCCCTAGTGTAGAATAATGCAGAATCTCCTCTGACAGACAAGTGTATGGCGAGGCTCCTATCTCCTCCTCCTGTGGCATGTCCTCTGTAATGACATAGGAGGATCCTGATGGAGAAAAGTAACATAGAGCTATGTATATAACCCTGTCCTGTGAGAGCTGTAAGCTGATCCACATGTATCTGGCCTCTGGATCCTGTGCTACCACTCTCAGTCTCCCCTGTAGCTCCCGTCTGAATAGGACTGCTACTCCCCCCGACCCTCTCGAGGTACCCTGGCGTGTGGTCCTCCTGTATGCTGACTCCCACTGGAATCCCTCTACTCGAGGTAGCCCTCTCTCTGGGCTCTGATGTGTCTCTGTCAGAAGTATGATGTCTCTCCCCACCATAACATGCTCCAGTCGTCCAGGCTGCACCCATAGTGAACCATTACAGTTCCATACTGCTATGTGTATCTCTGTCAGTGGCCTGGTCTGTGTCCCATAGGCCCCAAACCGCTAATCCATGGGCCGGCCATCAATGATGACCCGACCATCTCGATAGAAGGCCTTCTTGCCTTCTCTCCTCGCGTGTAAGACTCGTGGCATGCAAGTTCTCCTATGCTCAAGCTGCATCCTCGTGAGATCATCATCCAAGAAAATAGGAGCTCCCTCTAAACCCCGTAGTATGACCCTCTTCCTCATGAAGGTGACCCTCTCCGTCTCTCCTGCAAACTGTAGGATGAGGGCTCGCTTGCGTGTTGAGTCTTTCCCGGCTCTCCATGCTTTGGTGAAGGGGAGAGGGTGCTCTTCCTTGTAGCCGAGCTTCATGCATAGAAGCTGTCCATCTTTCTCGGGAGGCCGAATTCGACCTATGGGACAGATCAGGTACATCCATTTACATTCCACTCTGGGTATCGATGCCAAAGAGGCATAAAACTGAAAAAAAATAACTCAAAATGAACTCTTAAGACTCTTAAGAGTTTAAGTTACAATGGGTTCTATTGCATCTAGTTCGAAATTGAGGTTCAAAATAAAAATAGCTATATTTCATCCATGGATGGATTTGCTCTTGAGGGGGGTGGGCTTTGTAGGGTGTTGGACTCACACACTCACACACACAAACCTGCACGTTAGGGTTAGGTGCAAGGTTGAGAAGCTCACACACAGAAATGAGAGAGAGAGAGAGAGAGAGCCAAAAGTGTGGTATCCACAAAATGCAAGTCAACCCTTGCATGTGTGCCACATCCATATAATATAGAACTACAAAATATTATATGTGTCCTTTCACACTTGATGTCCAAGGGGAAAAACCACATGGGAAAAAGTGCCCTTGGTTAAGCCCTGTTCACACATAGCACTACTATAAGTGAGCATATGCCTACAAATCCCCCCCTGTAGTGGAAGTGTGAACCTGTACAAGGGTAGCAGATCACTCTCTGTATGAGAGTAAGCCCAAAGCTTTGCGGAAAGCTTCAAACTTTTCTCGAGGTAAAGCCTTTGTGAATAGATCTGCAACATTATCCTGTGTAGGGCAATAAGATAAACTGATCTCCCCTGCATGTAGCCTCTCTCTGACATAGTGATAATGAATCTCTATGTGCTTGGTACGTGCATGAAATACTGGATTTCGTGCCACGGCCATAGCACTCTGGCTATCAGTCAGAATGGTGGTGGGTGTCTGCTGACACTCACGAAGATCAGCCAATAGTCTCCTCAACCATACACAATCTACTGTAGCTGTAAAGACTGCCCTGTACTCAGCCTCACAAGTAGATGTAGCAACAGTGGGTTGCTTTTTACTCAACCAAGATATGCATGAGCTGCCAAGAAAAAAACAATTCCCACCGGTGGATTGCCTGGTATCGTAATCACCAGCCCAATCTGAATCACTGTATGCATAAAGCTGCAAGCTGCCCCCCCTGGGATAGAACAAACCAAGATCCAGGGTACCCTTAAGATAACGAAAAATGCGTTTGACTGCTTGCCAATACTTTGTGCCTGGGCTGTGCATGAATTTGCTCAACAAAGACACCCCAAAAGATATGTCTGGCCTCGTGTTACACAAGTAAATGAGGCATCCCACTGCCTGGCTATAAAGGCCAGCCTCAAAAGGCTCTCCAATATCATGCATAGTAAGCCGTACACCTGGTTCTACCGGAGTAGAAATGGGCTTACATTCATCCATGTGAAACCTTTTTAGCAAACTTTTTATGTACTTAGTTTGCTGCATAACAATGCCATCATCTGTATGCATAAACTGTATGCCGAGATAGTAGTGTAAAGGCCCCAAATCTGACATATCAAATTCAGCTTTCAAATCAGCTTTGAAATCTGAAATTTGTGCTTTGCTTGTACCTGTAATGAGCATGTCATCTACATACAAGATGACTATGAGAATATCGACATCGGTTTTCTTCACATACAATGTGCTTTCAGCTGAACTATTCTCAAAACCTTGGCTGGTTAGATGAGCATGTATCTTATCATACCAAGCTCTTGGAGCTTGTTTTAACCCATACAATGCTTTGTGCAACCTGCATACTTTATGTTCCTCACCAGGAACTACAAAACCAATGGGCTGATTTACATATACTTCCTCCTGTAAATCCCCATTTAAGAATGCAGTTTTGATATCCAATTGATGCACTTTCCATCCTTTATGAGCAGCCAATGCAATCACAGATCTTATTGTGGTCATTCTCGAAGTAGGAGCAAAAGTTTCTTCATAATCTATTCCCTTTTTCTGGGAGTAGCCTTTAGCCACAAGTCTTGCTTTGTACCTGTCAATAGTACCATCAGACTTTCTTTTGACTTTATACACCCACTTGGTGCCAATTACATGCTTGCCTTTAGGCAATTCCACAAGATCCCATGTATTATTCTTCATGATAGAAGAAATTTCAGCTTGCATAGCTTGCAACCAATGCTCATTCTCATGTGCTTCTTCATAAGAAGAAGGCTCTTCTGAATCAAAGAGACCACCCATTGCGAATGCAGACTCCTCACGATGTACATTCAAGGCATGGCTGGAACTAGCCCTTGTTCTACCTGTGGAGCTGCAAGTTTGCTTTCTTGCAAAGTTTTCAGCAACCATCTTGGCACTGACTTGGCTGTGTCTATGGCTGTTTGCTCTTCCCTGACAAGATCTTCCACTTCTTCCACAGAAGGGGGCTGAATGGCTGGCTGGTCCACATGTTCTACATGTGGATTTTCTTGTGTAGGGGCTGGCTGATCTGAATCCCCCCTAATTGCAATGGGTAAAAGTCCATCAAACATGTCCTGTATGCCTGTATCATTGCTTTTATACAAGCTGACCATGGGCTGTTCCGAATTTTCAGCAAATACCACATCTCTACTCACAAAAATCCTTCGTGTAGTTGGATTATAAAGACGGTATCCTTTGCTTTCATTGCTGTAGCCCACAAAAATGCATTTAATTGCTTTGTCATCAAGCTTTGTTCGGAGTTGTTCTGGCACATGTGCATATGCCAAACACCCAAATGTACGCATATAATCCACTGTTTGCTTTCGGCTATACCAAGCCTCAAATGGTGTTATGGTTTTCAAAGCTTTTGTTGGACACCTGTTCAACACATGAGTTGCACACATTATAGCTTCCATCCAGAATTTGTGAGGCAACTTTTGTGCTTTCACCATGCATCTTGCCATCTCCATGAGAGATCTATTTTTCCTCTCAGCTACACCATTCTGCTGCGGTGTATAAGGCACAGTACATTGGTGTTTGATGCCCTTTTGAAGCATATAATCCTTGAATGCATTTGACATGTATTCTCCACCTCTATCTGAGCGGAGTGTTTGGACTTTACATGCACACATATTTTCAGCCATTGCTACAAAGTGTCGAAAGCATGTAAACACATCTTCTTTTGCTTTCAAAGGGTAAGCCCAAGCAAACCTGGAGTAGTCATCAATGAATGTGACGAAGTAAAGATGCCCCCCTATGGATGGTGTCCGCATTGGACCACATACATCACTATGTATGAGCTGTAATTTACTTTCAGCTCTAACAGCTCCATCTTTGGGGAATGGTTTCCGATGCATCTTTCCCAAAATACACCCCTCACATACATGTCTTGGCGGAGACTCAAGAGGCGGCATATTATCAACCATATGATGCTTTTGCAAAAGCATCAAACTCTGAGAATTTACATGCCCAAAACGAGCATGCCATAGCTCTGCATCATGCATAGCAGGAGTGTGGGCAGCCACTGTATTTGCATCATAAGTGCGCTTGTCATAGCTGTCCAGCTTATACAAGCCTTTGTATCGTGTTCCAGAAGTGACTATTTCATAACCCTTTGATGGGTCTTTTACCAAACACTTCCCATCTTCAAATTCAACCTTTAAACCTTGGTCGTTTATGGCTGAGACGGAGAGCAGATTTTTCTTTATCCCTGGAACATACAATACATTTTTCATACATATATTGGCACCATTGGCTGCAATAAGTATGACATTACCAATTCCCTTTACTGGATATGTGGTATAATCTGCACATGATACAGTGCGGCCATTTGAAGCATAAACCAAGTGCTGAAATACATCTTTGCATGAAGTGATGTGGCTCGAAGCACCACTATCAAAATACCATGATGCATTCTGTCTGTCAGATGCAATGCAAGACATATCAGTGTCTGAAGCACCTGGTGTGTCACTAGTGCATGTGACCAAAAAAGTGTACTCTTCCTGGATTACATTAGCTGACTGCTGTGCTTTGTCATCCGAAGAGTCTGCTACTGCATTGCCTGCTTCTTTCTTTTTCTCTTTTGCAATCCTTTTCCTACATTCACTGATGTAGTGTCCAGGCTTATGGCAGTAGTGACATTTGCCCTTCTTTTTGGGCTTGTTTGCATCCCCTTTGTCAGACTTTTCACCACTAGAAGAGGGCTGTCCATGACCAGCCTTGCTAGACTGTTGTCCCCCATGCTTAAAGCTCTTTGCTTTACCCTTGTCCTTGGCTGTAAATGCCTTTTCTCCACCACGGTTGCTCGATATGTTTGCTCTTGTTTGCTCTTCCTGCAAGAGTAAACCCACGAGCTCTTCAAAAGTGACGGGATCACCACCTCCTCTCATTGAGAGGTTGAGAGAGGTGTGAAAACCCAAGTAGGAAGGCGGTAAAGAATGTAGAGTGTTGGTGACCATCTGTCTGTCTGGGATAACCTCATCAATGTTGAGCAATTGTTCCTGCAAATCTTTCACTTTGGTGAGATGATCTGCCATAGAGTCACCCTCATCCATAGAAAGAAGATCCAATTGCCTCTTCAAGTAGGCAACTCTTGCCTCGTTGCGTACCTGATACATTGCTTCCAATGTGTCCCATGCAAGCTTCGATGTCTTGCATGAACAAATGTGCGGAATAATAGTCCTTTTCACTGAAAGGGCTATCAATGACATGGCCTGTGCATCTCTAGAGTCCCATCTCTTCTGCTCTTGTGTGGGAGCAGGATCTACATCAGGAGCTCTTTGAGCACCTCCCCTTTGAGGCGTGGCTAGCTGAATGGTAAGTGGGCGTGTGTCATCACCACACACGATGCCCCAAAGCCCTTTGGCTACCAGCAAATTACGGATCATAAAACTCCAGAGGGAGTAGTTAGATCCATCCAGCTTGTCCTCCTGGGTGAGCACACCAAATACATCCGTAGCATTCTCTGCCATGTCAACAAAGTATAACTGCAAGCAAACCAAGCACCAATGTGCACTGCCAGGCAACCAAATGTCCTGTGCAAATGTATGCCTGCAAACCAAAGCAAGTGTAAACCTGCACCAAATTGTCCAATTACACTCAATGTGTATACATACGCGACAAATCGCAGCTGTAATGCCCAATTACATGCTCCAATCAGAAAATCCCCAATTTTTATGCACTCCAATCGCTTCAATGTGCATCTAATTGGCCAATTTTCACAAAAGCCCCAAATTTCTGCAAATGTAAGAGCTCCAATTTGCCAATTTTGACCTCAATTTTGAAAACCCCCAAATTTCTGCAAATAAGAGAGGTTCAATTTGCTGATTTTGACCTCAATTTTGAAAACCCCCAAATTTCATCTGCAATTTTCTTGTCTGCAAAATCAGCATATGACCTGCACTGCAATGGCTGCAGATTTTGTATTTGGGTTTGATAAAAAATTTTGACAGAGAAATACCTTCAGGCTTGCAGAGTGTAGGCTGGGAGCACACGGAGGCAGCTGGACGGCGGATGGCTTTGGGCAGCCAACGGGGAGCTAGGCTGAAGCTTACGGAGCTGATGGGCGTTGGTGTCGGGCGAGCCAGAAGCGGAGGACTGCTGAGCGCTGGAGTCGGGTGCTGGAGAGCTGGAGTCGCTTGCAAGCAGTCGAATGCAAATGTTGAGTAGTCGAGCTGGTTTGCAGGTGTCGTGCGGGCAGAACGGTGGAAGCAGCACGGCGTTAATGGTGACGGGGTTCAGCCGTAAAGGCTGGTGCGAACAGCGCTTAGGCGACAAGGCGCTTCAGACGCAGGCTCCCATGCTGGTGTCGGGCGAACAGGTCCGAAGCGGGAACCGCTGTAGTCGCTGGCGGGAGCGAGCCGGAACGGAACGTCGAGCAGGGACGGACGTGAACAGGACGGAGGGGCAACGCCGTGTGCACGGAACACACCGTTGGAGTAGCGCCGGAACGGAACGATGCTGACGACGGGCTGGAAAGCGGGTCGAGACGCCGGAACCGCAGGACCAACACGTCGGCCGGCGACTGTGTGACGGAGCGCAGGCGGACCTGGGCGGCGGCAAAAACGGGCGCCGGGTGGAGGTGGAAGAACCGCGGCTGTAGATGGCGGTGCCGCCCGCGAGCTGGGCGGTGGTGGTGGGCTCCCCACTAGTGCCGCCCGTCTCTGGCGGCTGGACGGGGGAGGAACTGGACGGAAGCGGCGGACGGACGTCCGTCGATGGAAAAACGCAAGCGACGGAACTTGGCAGCCTGTGGACGGAATTTCACAGAAATTGTTCCAGCAGCAGTTTCCCAAGGCCAGCTCCCAGCTCCCAGCTCTGATACCAAATGTAGGGTGTTGGACTCACACACTCACACACACAAACCTGCACATTAGGGTTAGGTGCAAGGTTGAGAAGCTCTCACACAGAAATGAGAGAGAGAGAGAGAGAGAGAGAGAGAGAGAGAGAGAGAGAGAGAGAGAGAGCCAAAAGTGTGGTATCCACAAAATGCAAGTCAACCCTTGCATGTGTGCCACATCCATATAATATAGAACTACAAAATATTATATGTGTCCTTTCACACTTGATGTCCAAGGGGAAAAACCACATGGGAAAAAGTGCCCTTGGTTAAGCCCTGTTCACACATAGCACTACTATAAGTGAGCATATGCCTACAGGCTTGTCCTCCTCTGTATATTGCCCATTTGCCATTCTTTCTTGCTTCTTTAACTTTATTCAGCTCTACCGATTTGTTCTTGAGTTGTAGCAGGGTGAGTTCATCAGCTATCCATACCTTTGTCCCTTGGAGAGACCTTGTTTGCTTCATCACTGCTATTTTCTCATTGTTGTCCATATAGGAGACTTTTGCCTGTGTACCCTTTACTATAATAGAGATAGGGTCTCCTAAGTCCACGAAGGGGACTACTTTGCTCAGTTGTGCTGTAAGTACATCTGTATCTAATATGCAGTCTTCTCGAAGCTCTTGAGCTATGTCTGCCCTATCCCAGCCTTGAGGAAGACCACCGACTCTGATTACCTTTTTGTTACTTTCCATTCGTTCCTTTTCTTTGACCGTTGATATGACTTCTTTAACAAAATCTTGTGAGTTAACTGAATTTACCTTTGAAACATGGTTTGTCGTTTCTGTTTGTAGTGTTGTAGGTATGGGTCCTTCTCGTGCTTCCTCTTGCTTCGTCTTCATGGCTTGCACTTGCACTTTCAGTTCGTTGATTTGTTCATCTTTCTTGATAGTCTCGTGTTTCAGTGCTGCTAATTCTCCCTCGAGTTTCTTCAGTTCTTGCATGAGGTAGGCTTCCCATGGTGTCGGCTTGCTCACGGGTGGAGGAATGGGCGGTAATCGTGAAGCGGTGACTGAGAGAGAGAGAGAGAGCCCGCGTGTTACAGCCTGACTGCTGCAGTCCAGCACATCTGCCCGCCTTCCTTGCAGCCCGACTCTCGCTAGACAGAGAGGAAAAACCTGGATTGCTGCCCGACCAGCCCACCGGTCTTTCCCACGAACAAAAAGCACTCTTGCGTGGAGCTGCAGTCAACTTCTTCCAAAAGAAGTCTTCCCCCAAAAATAGCATATGGACCGCGATCCCTCCATAAAAGAGGAGTTCTTTTATTTTTTAAGGTTTTAAACCCTTTAAACCTTTGTCCCCTTTTTCCACATGGGGTTATATGAAAAGAACCTTGTTAAAACCTTGAGTCCTTTTCAACTCCCAAACTGATGCCATTCACACTGTCCACCATGTCCCCGTGCACACCTGCATACTATCAAGAGAAAAACACAGGGTCATGACATACCCCCCTCTTGAAAAAGATGGCAAGCGTCCTCGATTGCACTCAATGGCAGAGTAAGGCATTCTATGAGCAAAGACTCCCCATATGACAAAAACAATGGCCCTCCAGTGCATCTGGGTGATGAAACAATCATCCTGCACCATATGGCCACACCGTCACGTGAAAGTGACAAACAACTCTTGCTTGTTCCTTCAGAACCTTCAGTAAAAGTCTAAAACCAAGTGGAAACACGTAACCTGTGTTAGCCAAAAACAAAACCATGCATCATTCTACATATGACACACATGCATTATATGCTCCTCAAGATGCTCTACCTACTCTAAAGTAACAGTCTAAGGGCTGCTCGCAAGCCTTACACCCATGGGCATCCTGCGGGACCCACGACTGGTGATACATCATGAGCATATGAAAGCACTCGATGCATCCAAACAATACATCCACTAGGTACTTTCCATATATATCCCTAGTGATGCTTTATCCACTCCTCGTATGGCTATCCCGCAAGACCCACAACTAGTGGTACACCATGAACATAGTAAAGTACCTGATGCATCATACCAACATACATGCCTCACACCACACAATCCAGAGTATTACCCATGTATTCCCAAGGGTACCAGGATCCAATGGCACCAGAATACAATAATACCTCAGAAAGTGTATGAATACATGCACAAATAGAGTTTGATCCACATATCTATGAACCAAACCAACTCTAGGACTGCTCACAAGACTTATGCCCTCCATAGAGTCTCTAAATGTTAGCTCATGTTGCCGCAGACTTTGAGCTCAACCAAACCATGCCATTCCAAAGGAGACGCTCCACAAATAGTATCATCTCAATATCCAATTGACCAACCCTGTGGTCAAGAACAGCCAGAACCATATGACAAAGATCAACATCCCAATCTTCCTCAGTCATACATTAGTTCCAAAGGCAAAAACCATCTATGTTAACCATTGATGTAGACAAAGTTATCCTTAGTTGCAGTTATAGTTCATGGTGCGGCCGACTTTGAACCATACCCAACTTTACCATCTCATGTGACTAGTACACAATATCATAGAAGTCCCATAAGCAGATGTACTGTCAACTATCAATACCTTCAGGTGAATACAAAGATGTCACCAAGTGACTCCTAGATGACAACTGAGTCTGTCTGTAACAAGGGAGCGGAGGTGCTACCTCCCTCTTGAGCATCAGGCAATGCTCTAGACCCCAGCTCTGTTGAACTTGAATGCGCCGTAGCAAGAGTTGGCTCATACTCAAAGGCATCAAGATAAAGCTGCAATACATGAGGTGAATCTGCTCAATCACCCTCCTCCATCCACTTCGCATCCATCCGTGAATAGTTCTTGAACTTCACAAGATAGTGACGGGAAACTTTACCTCGTACCTTTCTTTCCTTGTGTGCCAATATTTGCTCGGGAATAAGAACCTCATCAAGTTCTCCGTTCCGGCTGAGCCTCATCCGATACATCCTCAAGCACCCAAAACCTGCTTGCACTCCACCCAATTGGTGAGCACAAGTCTCTGATGAAGCATAGTAGATCACCATTGCTAAACATAGAAAGAAGCTGCCTTCCGAACCCATGAAGCCTCCGCGAAGATACCACCGGTGACAAAGCCTTCAACCCATCTTTTGCACCATAACACTTCCACTGCTTCTTGTTTCTGGCTGACTACTTCTTGTCCTTGCTGTCTTTTCTCCTAAGCTTCATCCTTAGCTTTTACCCTTCACCTCATACAGGCAAAGACAGACAGTCCTGCACTTCCTTTTCACTTTCCACATGTTGAAGCTTTTGATGCGACTCTCATGAGACAACCACGAACTCACCCCCTTGGGAAAGTTGGTGATTGTCTTGACCAGAGCAACCACGGGCTCGCCTCCTTGAGAAAGTCGACGATGTCCCGGCAACGGAACCTTGTAAACCGGCCTTGGTCTTCAGACGAAACCAAAGGGCGGTGCAAAAACAAACTTGCACACAAAACACTTCAACACCTTTGAGGACCAAGAAAAGGAAAACAAATAGGGGGAGCTAGAGTGCTCCTGCAAACAGTACACGAACACCGATTGGCCCCAAAACGCAATGGCGCCCCTTGCGGTATTTCTTTAATTGATTATATGAGCTTTGATTACAATAAAGCTGAAAACTCAACCGTCACACTAGAACTCCTGAAGCTTGCAAAGACCTTGCATCATGGCTTCTTGTCCACTCGGCATCCACAAACAAATCCAACTATTGTTCACATCAAAAGACTCCCACACATTGAGTCCTGCATACAAAAGCTTTCTCCCATGATCAAGGCTGCCACTACCATCTATAGCCTCTCACCCTATGAACAGCATCACACCCTGACACATCCAGTGCTCCTGCATCACAACAAAGACTCCGAGCTGTTTCCCAGAAGAGAACTCGCATCACAGCACAACATACTATACAGTCGACACACATGTACCAACCCTCTCTGCCTTCCAAGGGTACTATCCATCTCAGTCATGGATTCCCTGTCATGTGCACAGTGGGTATCTACCGTGTGCTATACGCATGCAAGACTAGTTTCGAGGCTTGGGGAAGCTTGGAACTAGGCAGGCTGATTGACGAGCTGAGTTAGGGATATACTAACGGGCGGGCACCCAAGTATGGACGGGCGGGCACCCAAGTATGGACGGGCGGGCGGCCAAGTGTGGACGCCCGATGACCGGCCAAGAGCCTATAAAAGGGTGGCCAAGGTTAGTTATTGGAATATAGAGAGTCTCGCGAGTTTGTGAGAGCTCTATGGTCTTGGAGCCTGGATCTAGTGCAGACGTGCACCTGCTTTGTGCAGCCGAGGCCGGCAGCAGTCTCGAGGCCCGCGAGGGCAGCTTCGTGGCGGTATGGGACGTCGCGAGGAGGAGATTGGTCGGTACGTCAACCTAGTTAGCTCAGCTCGTGGCTCGGTGGGGACAGCCAAGATTGTGGGCTTGCCCACGGCTGTCATGGTTGGGAGGTGAGTCAGGCCTGCACCCCCTTGCTTGTTTGTTTGTTCGTTTGTTTCAGGATTCGAGTTTCGAACCAAGATCGATCACGAGGGAAGACCCGTGGGGATTTGACAGTGGTATCAGAGCATACCTCGTGAACGAGCAAGTTGGTAGGTAGAGAAGAAGAGGTCGAAGTACGGTATGTGTTTAAAAACTTGCTGTTTTTTCTGTGCATACTGCAGATTTCAGATTTTGTATGTGTTTTTTCTTCATCAAAGAATCCCATGTTGATGGGAGATGGTAGTTTGTTAGGGTTGATTGCTTTTGCAAAGAAGAGGAATTGTTGTGCATACGCATGAACTGCAGGGAGAGAAAACAGAAAAAAGAAGAAGAAAAAAGCATGTTGATTTTCGTTGCTTTTCGTTCAACAAACGAGAGAGAGAGTGAGAGAGAGAACGTGCGCTGTCCGACTGATTATGTGCGTTGGCCGGGTGTTGTTCGTTGCTGGCGGGTGTGCTTTTTGGGCCGCAAGAAACCCTGTAGACAGGCGCCTAAGGCCATGTAGGCCTGCATAACCAGGCGCCTAGGCTTGCGTAGCCAGGCCTACGCAGCCTAGCGCAGGCGGCCCAGGCCAGGCAGGCTAGCGCAGCCCCTCAGGCCTACGCAGGCGCCAGCTAGGCCCTGTAGTCGGCCAGCGCAGGTAGGCTGGTGAGCAAGCGCCGGCTTCCAGCAGGCGTGCAGGCGACGGCGGCCAGCTCTCCACGTCAGCCGTCAGCAAGCGGCGGGCTAATCCAGGCGCCAGGAGGGATGCGAAGAAAAAAAAACACACGTAAGAAAGCAACGTTTTTTTTATGCTTTCGTTTTTGTTTTTTTTAGGGGAGGTTAAAATTTTAAATTTTAAAAGAACCCCCCCTCTCTAAGGTTTCCAAAGGTGTCTATTTTTTTTTTAAAGAAAACCGAATATATATATCCATATATATATATATTAATAAATATATATATATATTTATATTTATTCAAGAAAAAAAAAAGAAAAAAAAACACACAAAAGCTAAAGCAAAAGCTAAGCCTAGCTTTTCGCGTTTTTTTGGCTTTTGGGAAACCTTTATAATCCCCCTCACGTGGGCTTCTTGCCACACATCTCTCGACTTCTCGGGTTCTCAAGTTCTCGAGTTCTCAAGTTTTCAAGCTCTCAAGCTCTCGAGTTTCGCTCGCACTTTTGTTGTGCAAAGACCAAATTTTCTCTCCGCGTACCCTCTTCACGATGTCGACCCAAGAATCAGAGTTGGAGCCCCTCGTGGAACGCGAAGGCTTGCCGGCTACGGAAGGCACTGATGCCGATCTTTTTGACGAGTTTGTGTCAAAATCAGATTTCCAAGAGTTCAAAGTAGCTCTCGAAGCTTCTTCAGCGGAACGTCAGGCACAAATCGCAGCCCAGATGCAGGCTTTGCAGAACTCCATCGCTCTCTTGACCACTACCCTCTCTACTTTTTCGGGCATGGATACCTTGGCTTCAGCTTTAGGCCCCAATATTACTCCGGAACCGTTCGGGGGCGAGCAAAAGCAGAGAACCAAGGAGATCGTGGACACTTGGCTACACAAGTGGCAAGTTCACTTTCAGTTTCATCCATATGATGATGGAAAGAAGATACAGTTAGCAGCAGGTTTCCTGTCCGGCAAAGCTTTGCTTTGGTGGAAGGAACTGAACCCAAAGCCGACGACTTGGGCACAATTCGAAGACATTTTCAAGAAAGAATTCCTCAAGAAAGAGGATGATTACGATGTTGTTGCCCGGTTTTCAGCTTTGACCATGACCTCGCAGCACCTCACTTATGAGGTCTACCTCCAGAAATTTCGTGACTTGCAGATGAAAGCTACAAAGATGGATCCCACTACTCTTTTGGGGTTTTTCGTAGCTGGTTTACCAGACTCGTACCGATTACAGGTTAAAAATAACAAATGTAAAACATTGGACGAGGCCATTCATTCAGCTCGTATCTATGATGATACGATGGTCTCTTCCAAGTCAAAACCCGTTACCGAGTGAAACCGATCCCGTCAAGTGGGAAAGACTCAGTTGGACACCTACACGTTTAATAGCACAACTTTAAAACCACAAATATGAAATGGACAACTTAAAACAACTTGAAATTTAAATGAACAGAAATGGAAAGATGGACACCAGCACTGGGGCCGGAACGGGCCGACCCCCCCCTCAATATATGATATATTTATTGGGAGTATTTAAAGAATACAATGCTCCATGGGTTCTGAGAACCAGATCATGTCCATGCACATATGAAAACAGTACTAAACAAATAGCTCGAATTTCGATGTAGAAAACTCGAAGCAGATCGACCACTAGTGTGGTCCAATCGCTACGGTCCTGTGCTTTCACTGGACTCCGCGGAGAGCACCACACTGGTGTTCCGAGACCACGCACAGACAGGCGCTCTCGTACTAACGCCTGGCTCTCCCGATCTCAGCACCTTTGGACCGAGGTTCGCCCATATAGCTTGGACAACCCGGCACCGAACGGGTGTAGGCCGAGCAGGACGAATCTTTTACCAGATTTAAACATTAAATGCTTTACTCAAATCTGAAAATCACTTACTTGTAATTGGTTGATAAAAGACCAAAACTTGTGGTTTACTGAGGATGAAACCACTCTTGTTGAAGAAGGAGTAGTCTCGTGTAGAACTATCAGAACAAGCACCACCATGAGAGACCACAGCCGCCTGTGAGAGTAGCCACAACAATCCTGGTGGAGGTGGCCACGTCTGAAAAACAGTGAAGAAGGGCAGCGTATTCTGATAGTATTTAGCCGCCTGGGAAACAGCTGCAGCTGTGTGGCCTTGTGGAGGTGACAGCCACCTGCAGGAGAGGCTGAGGTGCAGCCAGCAGCAGAGGATCACCTGTAGAGAGTCCACGACTAAGAGCAGTAGCAGCCGCCTGAAGGAGTAGGCGCAGCCAGCAACAGGGCCAGCCGCCTGTAGAAAGTCAGGCGCAGCCAGCAGCCAGCAGAATCAACTGCCTGCAGAGAGTTTGGCGCAGGCAGCAGCAGCATAAACAGCCCCCTGCAGAGTTCAACGCAGCCACCTGTAATAAGATTCAGCCGCCTGTAGAGAGGCAGGCAGCGTAACCTGATAGGAGCCGGAGTGCTGGTCGCCGGTTGTCTACGTGAGAAGGAAAACGTTGGGTGATGGAGCAACGCAAGAAGCGATGGGATTTTCTACGCTTGAAGGGGTAAACTTTTTTAATAAAATTCATGTGGAGTTTAACTCCACGATTGCATGAAGGTGGGGGAGTTTGGGTAGGTGCCTTTGCCCACCCCCACACTCACTTAAATGGGGCTCCCCACCTTGGCCCCAAAGTGGGTGCCCAAAGTGGTGCCCACATTTAAATGAATGTGAACACTTCACCTTATAAATCAAAGGGTTAGTATTTAAAACATTTAAAACAACATGTACCATATACTTACCACCTGTTCACATGCACTGAAACTCGTCAGAATACAGAGCACACTTCACGACTCACTGGCAGGCGTCCCCGCTCAGTAAGTAACACGTCAGGCAGGCAAACACACGAATACATGTCATGCGAAAACAGTTTCAAACATGCAAAATATGTGTGCATGTGCAAAAAGTAACATGGACATATCTCCCGTTCATGGAACATGTACAAAATATCTGTCGGCACAAAACTGGCACGACATAAAAACATAAAAACCTGGTCTTCCTATGGAGTGACAGTCCCATAGGTAAGACACAGTTCCAGGCACGAGTTTCCCTAGGTGTGACAGTCCCATAGGTAAAACACGGCACGAATACTGGCTCTTCCATGGCGTGACAGTCCCATGGATCGAACACAGTCCAGGTCATACACGGGTGGCACTGATCTGGCTCCCGTCCATACGACACCATCCTGCTAACACACGGGTGGCACCAGTCTAGCTCCCGTCCATGTCAGCAAAATACTGGCCTCTTCACATGAGACACCGGCCTGGCCTCAGGTGAACGAGACGCAAAAATGTGGGAATGGACCAAATGGTCGGCCAATTGGTGACATCCCCCCGGGCTTCTAAAGAGTTGACCTCAACTTAAAAGCCTCAAGATATGCCTGCAACAATTGCGGATAATCTGCAAAATAATCCTCATTTACCCATTTGGCATCAATAGGCAAATAATTTTTAAACTTCACAAGGTATCTCCTGGAAAGCTTTCCTGCAGGTAGCTTTCTCTCCTTGTGAAAAACAATCTGTTCTGGCTGGAGGATCTCCTCAAGCTCTTCAATCTCTGGCGGATCTTCTGTGACAGGCTCATCAGGATCTGGCCCCACATATCTCCGAAATAGACTCACATGAAAAGCATTGTGAATCTTCCAATGACTAGGTAAAGCAAGCCTGTATGACACTTCATTGATCTTATGAATCACCTTGAAGGGTCCATAATAGCGAGGAGAAAGCTTAGGATATGATCCTTCTCGTCCTGGCCTCTTCCGAAGCCTAGCCTTCTCAAATTTCAGCAATACCCAATCACCTTCTTTGACTTCCATGTCCCTTCTATGCTTGTCAGCAGCCTTTTTATGCTTATCCTGAGATCTTGCAATGGCTGTCCGCACCTGACCAAAGGCAACATCCAAGTCACGAACATATTCATCAGCTGCAAAAATCTCATCCTTGGTACGAAGGATGGGTGGTAAGACCACTCTGCCATAAATAAGCTCAAACGGAGCCTTTCCTGTGGAAGCATGGATTGTATTGTTGTAAGCAAACTCAACAAGTGGAAGATACTTCTCCCATGCACTCTTCTGATCTGCCACATAACACTTCAATAAATCCAACACAGCTGAATTTGCAGCTTCACTTTGGCCATCCGTTTGGGGATGATAAGCTGATGAAAACTCAAGCTTAGTACCCATATTATCAAACAAAGCCCTCCAAAATAGGCTTGTAGTTCTGGGATCTCTATCCCCAACAATGGATTTAGGCATACCATGATGCTTGAAAATATTAGCAAGAAAAAGCTTTACCATATGATCAGCTTTAATGGTTTTCTTGACGGGCAAGAAGTGAGCTTGCTTGCTGAACCTGTCCACAATAGTCCAAATAGCATCATTCCCATGCTGGGATCTAGGCAAATCCATAATAAAATCCATCGTGATACTTTCCCAAGGTTGCGAGGGAATAGGCAATGGCTGAAGCAAACCTGGAGGCTTTTGCCTATCAAATTTCACCTTTTGGCAAGTGATACATGCACGCACATAAGCCTCAATGTCTTTACGCATGCTTGGCCAAAAGAAATACCTCTGAATCATGCGAGTAGTAGGCATAATACCTCTATGACCAGCATATGGTGGAGCGTGACATTCGTCCATAACCTTTGGACGCAAATCCTTCACCACACATAGGCAATTATCCTTCATGAGATAACCCTCATTGATAACATAAGAGGCATGTGAGTGACCAGCCATCAAATCAGTCCATATATGGCAAAAATCAGCATCCAAATGATACAAATCTCTCATAGCAGATAGATCTCCATGAGAGGCCACTGAGACTGCAGCAATATAAGGCCTCCTAGATAGTGCATCGGCCACTACATTTTTCTTTCCTGGAGTATGCACAATCTGAAAATGAAACATGGAAAGAAAATTCGCCATTCTCATTTGCTTCTCTGAAAGCTTGGTTTGAGATAGAAAGTATCTCAAGCTTTGATGATCTGTCTTGACCACAAATTCAGCCCCAAGAAGATAATGTTTCCAAATCTTTAAGGCGTGAATTACAGCCAAGAGCTCTTTCTCATAGATATCCATATGAAGCTCAGCATCATGCAAACGACGGCTCTCGTATGCAACTGCATGCCCTTCTTGATTTAGGACAGCTCCTATGCAATCACCACAAGCATCACATTCAACCACGAATGACTTGTGCAAGTCAGGAACAATCAATACTGGACCACATATGATCGCATGCTTGAGCTGCAAGAAAGCATCCTGTTCCTTTGAAGTCCATTTGAAAACAGTTTTCTTCTTCGTGAGATCATGTAGAGGAGTGGCAATCATAGCAAAATGCCTTATGAAACGCCTGTAGTACGAACATAATCCCAGAAAACTACGTACTTGATGTACGTTTTGCAATTCGGGCCAATTCCGAATAGTCTCTATCTTTGCAGGATCCATTGTAACTCCATCTTTGGATACAATATGTCCCAGATAATGAATCTCTGAAAGGAAAAACTCACTTTTCTTGGCATTGACGAAAAGTTTATGCTTCCGCAACTCTTCGAACACTGTGACCAAATGAGTTCTGTGTTCCTGCTCATTCTTGGAGAAAACCAAGATATCATCAAAGAAGACTCCTGTAAACTTACGATGGGATCGGAATATCCTATCCATCATACGATTAAAAGTAGCAGGAGCATTGGTGAGACCAAAAGGCATTACCAAGAATTCATATAATCCGAAGGCTGTCCTGAATGCAGTCTTATGGACATCTTGTGGCACCACGCGAATCTGGTGATAACCACTCTTCAAATCAAGTCTGCTAAAGCAAGCTGAACCATCAAGCTTATCCAAGATATCATCAATACGTGGAATAGGGAATCTGTTCTTGATGGTAAGCTTGTTCAAAGCTCTATAGTCTACACACATACGGAATGATCCGTCCTTCTTTTGAACAAGAAGCACAGGAGAGCAGTAAGGTGAGGAACTGGGCTGAACCAAACCTTTCTCTAAAAGCTCGTTAACCTGCTTCATAATTTCTTCTTGTTGTGCAGCACTTACTCGGTATGCGGGTTTGTTAGGTGGAGAACTACCTGGCACAAGATCTATGCAATGATCTTCGGGCCTTTGGGGAGGTAATTCACCTGGCAATGAGTCAGCAAAACAGTCTTTGAATGCATTAAGAAAATTCAGCCTATCATTAGACATAGCATCCACATTTTGTTGATTTGGCACAAGACTATCACGCACAAAAACCAAGTACGCTGAAAGACTCTTTTTCATTGCTTTATTAATTTGGATGTGTGATACAACTGGGATAGAATCCCCTTCTTTGCCAGCATCAATAAAGTGCATGCGGCCTTTATGCATAAAAGAAATCATATTGGACTTGTAGTCTTTGCGGGGCTCAAGCCTATGATGCCACGGCTTGCCCAACAATACATCACATCCATTCAGTGGAGCAACTAAGAAATGCTCATTATCCAGATAGCCCTGAATATGAATACGCAACTTCCCAATCAAAGGGGTAACCTGCACCTCTTTGCCAATAAATGCAGCTTCGGCTTCAATCTGAGGTCCCATGCTTTCAACCTCAATTCCCAATGCAGCTGCCATTTGCATAGAGATGAAATTGTCAGTTGCACAGTCATCAAACATGAAGAGTGCGGGCTGATCCTTAACTTGCCCCCATGCCTTGCAAACCATTCTCTCTTTAGCATCATGACCTGTATTACCTTGCACATCAGGAACTGCATGAACATTTGCTTTGGTGTTCTTGTCCTCGTGCTTTGGTTTGCGATCTGGGCATTGCCGGAACATGTGGTCTTTGCTACCACAAGAAAAGCATTTTCCATCCTTAGCATATTGCTCTCTTTGCTCCGGGGTTAATCCAAATTTGTTCTTTCTTGGGCCCTGTTCTTTATTTTCAGCTTTACCACCCTTGTAGGACTCCCGAAAGTTCTTTTTAGGTGGCTGTCCACCCTTTTGCTGATTTGGGGCAGCCTTGTCCTTTGCCTTGGAACCTCCTTGATCCTGCTTGATCTTGAGCACCAATTGCTCTGTAGCAAGGGCAGAAGCTGTGAGTTGCTGCAACGTATGTTTTGGGTGCAATTCAATACCCGATCTATAAGCAGGTTGCAATCCAGAACGAAACTTCCTCTTTCTTTCCTCCTCAGAGATTAGCATGAAGGGAGTCACTTCCAGCAACACTTTCCAAAATTTGTTAACATACTGTTGCACACTCTCATTGTCTTTTTGTTCCAGCCTATCCCACTTTTGAGTGAGAGTTTGCTCTGCATTGGGTGGCAGGAACTGAGCATAAAATCTTTCTTTGAATTCCTTCCAAGTAGAGATGGGATCCTTGGTGATCTTTTCGGTGATCCACCAATGGGCAGCAGTGCCTTTCAGAAACATGCTAGCATGGCGCACCTTCGACTTTTCTGTAAAGTCCTCATCGCTAAAAGCAATGTCGAACTGTGCCACAAACGCTAACACCTTAGAAGCATCATGTTCACCATGAAAGACATCAAATTTTACAGATTTATCACCTGCTTTGAACTCCTTGAGCTTCCTGGCATGAGGCTCATGGTCCTCTCTTTTTCTTTTCCCCTTATCCAACGGGGTAGCCCTGTCTGCATGGGCTCCATGGGCCGTCATAGAAGCTTCATGGGGCACGGTGGCATGTGCTCCACGAACTCGAAGCTCAGATGCATGTGACTTACCTGCATATGGCATAGTCTCTCCATGAGACAACTCAGAAGGCAAAATTTTTCTGGAAGCAGACCTGTCACCATGAGATACATATCTTGCATGCATGTGACTTTCGTGCCCTCCATGAGCACTGGCATACATAAATCTGTCAGGCTTAGTGCCTTGGGGAGAGGATGCATGACGAGAGGTGACAGTCACCTCTTCCTTTTGCATATAAGATTTCAGCCTCTGGGATGCGGGATCTCCATGCTTTAAACGAGGTGGATTTCTGAATTTTAGCTCTCCGTCATCCCCCTCTTTGATATCACCTTTGCGAAGGAGATAGGCAAGTGCCAACTCCCTTGGTTTCTTGCCCACTTCACGAGCCATAGATTCAAAGGTTACATCAACCATAGCATCAGCCTTCCTGGCTTCAATAGCACTTTGCAGATGAGGATCTTCATGCAAAAACTTCAATTCTTGCTCTTGAGCCTGCAAAAGTTTTCTCATATGTTCCATTTCAGCCCTCATAGCATCAGGGTCTTGTTCAAGCATAACTGTCTTTCCTGGAGACAGTTGACCTTTGGATTCACTATCCATAACCCTTTCAAGGGGCTTGTGTCTACCTCGCAGGGCATCAGACCCACGAGAAGCACTAGAGGGACCCCTCGAATTTGGTACTTCCAAAGGGTTGCCTTGGCTGTCCATTGTGTTCAGAGTTTGCTAAAAGCGGGATGTCCAGTACACAGGTTCGTTTCCCCACTAGGAAGAGGGAAACAACCGTGCTCTGATACCAATGAAACCGATCCCGTCAAGTGGGAAAGACTCAGTTGGACACCTACACGTTTAATAGCACAACTTTAAAACCACAAATATGAAATGGACAACTTAAAACAACTTGAAATTTAAATGAACAGAAATGGAAAGATGGACACCAGCACTGGGGCCGGAACGGGCCGACCCCCCCCTCAATATATGATATATTTATTGGGAGTATTTAAAGAATACAATGCTCCATGGGTTCTGAGAACCAGATCATGTCCATGCACATATGAAAACAGTACTAAACAAATAGCTCGAATTTCGATGTAGAAAACTCGAAGCAGATCGACCACTAGTGTGGTCCAATCGCTACGGTCCTGTGC
Organism: Cibotium barometz; assembly: GCF_041138505.1. Taxonomy (NCBI): domain Eukaryota; kingdom Viridiplantae; phylum Streptophyta; class Polypodiopsida; order Cyatheales; family Cibotiaceae; genus Cibotium; species Cibotium barometz. The sequence goes on from NC_141050.1 coordinate 15,784,984, forward strand.
TTTCACTGGACTCCGCGGAGAGCACCACACTGGTGTTCCGAGACCACGCACAGACAGGCGCTCTCGTACTAACGCCTGGCTCTCCCGATCTCAGCACCTTTGGACCGAGGTTCGCCCATATAGCTTGGACAACCCGGCACCGAACGGGTGTAGGCCGAGCAGGACGAATCTTTTACCAGATTTAAACATTAAATGCTTTACTCAAATCTGAAAATCACTTACTTGTAATTGGTTGATAAAAGACCAAAACTTGTGGTTTACTGAGGATGAAACCACTCTTGTTGAAGAAGGAGTAGTCTCGTGTAGAACTATCAGAACAAGCACCACCATGAGAGACCACAGCCGCCTGTGAGAGTAGCCACAACAATCCTGGTGGAGGTGGCCACGTCTGAAAAACAGTGAAGAAGGGCAGCGTATTCTGATAGTATTTAGCCGCCTGGGAAACAGCTGCAGCTGTGTGGCCTTGTGGAGGTGACAGCCACCTGCAGGAGAGGCTGAGGTGCAGCCAGCAGCAGAGGATCACCTGTAGAGAGTCCACGACTAAGAGCAGTAGCAGCCGCCTGAAGGAGTAGGCGCAGCCAGCAACAGGGCCAGCCGCCTGTAGAAAGTCAGGCGCAGCCAGCAGCCAGCAGAATCAACTGCCTGCAGAGAGTTTGGCGCAGGCAGCAGCAGCATAAACAGCCCCCTGCAGAGTTCAACGCAGCCACCTGTAATAAGATTCAGCCGCCTGTAGAGAGGCAGGCAGCGTAACCTGATAGGAGCCGGAGTGCTGGTCGCCGGTTGTCTACGTGAGAAGGAAAACGTTGGGTGATGGAGCAACGCAAGAAGCGATGGGATTTTCTACGCTTGAAGGGGTAAACTTTTTTAATAAAATTCATGTGGAGTTTAACTCCACGATTGCATGAAGGTGGGGGAGTTTGGGTAGGTGCCTTTGCCCACCCCCACACTCACTTAAATGGGGCTCCCCACCTTGGCCCCAAAGTGGGTGCCCAAAGTGGTGCCCACATTTAAATGAATGTGAACACTTCACCTTATAAATCAAAGGGTTAGTATTTAAAACATTTAAAACAACATGTACCATATACTTACCACCTGTTCACATGCACTGAAACTCGTCAGAATACAGAGCACACTTCACGACTCACTGGCAGGCGTCCCCGCTCAGTAAGTAACACGTCAGGCAGGCAAACACACGAATACATGTCATGCGAAAACAGTTTCAAACATGCAAAATATGTGTGCATGTGCAAAAAGTAACATGGACATATCTCCCGTTCATGGAACATGTACAAAATATCTGTCGGCACAAAACTGGCACGACATAAAAACATAAAAACCTGGTCTTCCTATGGAGTGACAGTCCCATAGGTAAGACACAGTTCCAGGCACGAGTTTCCCTAGGTGTGACAGTCCCATAGGTAAAACACGGCACGAATACTGGCTCTTCCATGGCGTGACAGTCCCATGGATCGAACACAGTCCAGGTCATACACGGGTGGCACTGATCTGGCTCCCGTCCATACGACACCATCCTGCTAACACACGGGTGGCACCAGTCTGGCTCCCGTCCATGTCAGCAAAATACTGGCCTCTTCACATGAGACACCGGCCTGGCCTCAGGTGAACGAGACGCAAAAATGTGGGAATGGACCAAATGGTCGGCCAATTGGTGACACCGAGCAGGGGAACAAGCATAAAAGAAAGTTCTCCGCACCTATGGCTAACACGACTGAAGGCAAGTCTTCGGACCAACCTTCGAAGAATTCCAGTTCGACACCAGCGAAGAAGAAACGACTCCTTAGGGCTTTGAAGCTCAAGAAAGAAGGACGTTGTTTTATCTGCGAAGAAAAAGGACACATGCGTAATGAGTGCCCGAAGCAAAAGGGTCCCAAGTCAAACGCAGGACCCAAGCCAAAGACAGCTAACCAGTTGTCTTTGACAGGTACGTCAATTACTGTACTTTCTCGCCCTAGTACTTGTTCTGATTGTCTGTTCAATTCTAAGGTATTTGGCATGCATGATCTTCTCCGAGTTTATGGAGAAGTGAATGGCCATAAAATTCACATTCTTTTAGACCCTGGCAGTTCGCATAATTTTGTTAACTACAAACTTGTGCAGAAATTGAGTCTTGACACGACACTCAGCGACCATACCTATGAGGTACGTCTACCTGCGGGAAGACAAGTTTGGGATCGCAAGGTCGAGATGCTTCCAATCCAGATTCAGGACTACAAAGATACTCTGGAATGCTATGTCATGCATCTGGAAAATGTAGACTTGTTATTAGGGATTGAGTGGTTTAAGACTCTTGATGTCCAGATAGATTGGTCTAGTCATATTTTTTCTTTTCAGCATAGGGACACCAAGTATAGTATTTTAGGTGATTGTATCCATCCCTCTCAGGGACCTCTTGTAAATACAATTGATTTTGGAAATATAATGGATTCTTCTTTGTATACCGCTTTCCATTGTGTATTGATTCCACTTTCTTCTTTTCTCATCCCTTCATTGGATGTGAATGAATTAAGTGTGTTTGAAAGCAAAGAATTACAGAAGATACTTGATTCGTTTCAAGATGTATTTCCTAAGGAATTGCCATCGGGTTTACCACCTGAACGGGCAGTAGATCATCGTATTGACTTGATCCCTGGTGCTCATCCTGTGAGTATTCCACCTTATAGGATGAGCCAAGCTGAGGAAGATGAGTTGGCTAAACAACTCGAAGATTATCTGAGGATGGGCCAGATCCGTCCAAGTAAATCACCTTGGGGTGCACCTGTGTTGCTTAGGAGAAAGAAGGACAATACTTGGAGAATGTGTATAGATTACAAAAGATTGAACAAGTTGACAATTAAGAACCGTTATCCTCTCCCTAGATCAGATGACCTAATTGACCGGTTAGCAGGAGCAAAATATTTCACGAAGATAGATTTGCGTACTGGCTACCACCAGATACGTATTCATGAAAGGCATGTCGAAAGAACCGCCTTTCGGACTAGGTATGGCCATTACGAGTTTCTCGTATTACCTTTTGGGTTAACCAATGCTCCAGCCACTTTCCAGCAAATGATGAACGATCTTTTTCGTGAACATTTGGGGAAATTTGTGGTGGTGTTCCTGGATGATATTTTGATTTATAGTCGTACTCTTGAGGATCATGTCAGACACCTCACGATTGTCTTAGCTATTTTAAGACAGAATCGACTATATGCCAAGATGAGTAAATGTGAGTTCTTTATGACCGACATCATTTACTTGGGACACAAGATCACTAGAGATGGATTGAGCATTGACTATGACCGAGTTCAGAAGGTTTTGGACTGGCCTATACCACGAACAGTGAAACAACTTCGTTCTTTTCTCGGTTTTGTTGTTTTTCTTCGGAAATCTGTACGGGAGTACTCTCAGCTCACACTACCGATGACCGACTTATTGAAAGGTCGTGGACGTAAGTCCAATCAGCCTATCACTTGGAATAACGATTTGGATATGGCCTTCAGACTTTTGAAAGATAAAGTCAAGGAAGCACCTATCTTAGCATTGCCTGATCCTAGTCGGCCTTATGTTCTTGAAACTGATGCCAGTGACTATGCTATCGGGGCTGCTTTATTTCAAGATGGTAGACCGGTTGCTTTTGAAAGTAAAAAGCTAGATGACACTCAATCTCGTTGGCCAACCCTTGAGAAGGAGCTTTATGCTGTGATTCATGCTCTCAAGGTTTGGAGACATTATTTATATGGCTCCAAGTTTGTGGTATTGACTGATCATCAGTCAATCAAGTATGTGTGTGATGCGGATGATTTGAGAGGCAGGAAAGCTCGTTGGGCAGAGTTAATGCAAGATTTTGATTTTGAGATCCGTTATCGGAAAGGGTCCATGAATAATATTGCAGATGCGCTTAGTCGGATTAGAGAGGTGAATTCTTTGTCGTTCACCGAGATTTCTACTGACTTATTTCAGTCATTGAGAGGGCTTTGCAGGACTGATAGTTATTTTGGTCCATTTTGGCAGAAGATCCAGGACGGGAGCTCATTGATTGACCAAGACTCGGTGACTGAGCAGTCTACTATTCAGGCTGCAGGAGGTCAGTGGATGATTCGGAATGGTTTACTATTCCGTAATGACAAAATTTGTGTACCACAGATCCCGGACATTAGGTCCAAGATTCTGAGGGAGTGTCACGATGCCCCTTCTGCTGGACACCCTGGGGTACACAGGACACTATCATTAGTGAAACACACTTTTTATTGGCCGAAGATGAAAGGGTATGTAGAAGATTATGTTCTCAAGTGTCAGATTTGTCAAGCAAATAAAGCTGAACGCTTTAGACAGGCTGGGTTGTTGCATCCTTTGCAAATCCCAGGTAATAAATGGGAAAGTATTTCCATGGATTTTATTACCGGATTGCCAAGAACACATCAAGGCCACGATTCTATTTGGGTTGTGGTAGATCGCTTGACAAAGATGGCTAGATTTTTACCGACCCGGAAGACTATTACAGCTACGCAATTAGCTCGGCAGTTTATCGAGCAATTGTTTAGACTGTACGGGTTACCGCAGGACATAGTCAGTGATAGGGACTCTAAGTTTACGAGTGACTTTTGGAAACTTGTTTTTGAGAAGTGGAAACAACTTTGAATTTGAGTTCCTCAGATCATCCTCAATCCGATGGCCAGACTGAAAGAGTGAATCAGATTTTGGAGGATATGCTTCGAGCATATGTATCCAAAAGACAAAATTCATGGGAGGATTATCTTCCTATGTTAGAATTTGCATACAACAGTACTAAGCATACGAGTACAGGGTTTAGTCCTTTCATGCTTATGTACGGTTTTCAACCAAGATCACCTGTTACAGTAGGATTCTCAGGACTTCAGCATGATGCAGCACGTAATTTTTTGCAAGATATGCAGGAAATGTTACAAGTTGCAAAGGAATCTATTAGAAGTGCTCAAGACCGAGACAGGTTTTATTCTAATAGACATTGTTCACCTAGAGAGTTCTCTGAAGGAACGATGGTGTATTTGCGAGTTCCGAAAGATTCCGAGACTTTACGGACAGGTAGATCTCCGAAATTATCCCCTAGATACTGTGGACCATTTCGTGTTACACGACGGATTGGTTCAGTTGCATATGAATTGGATTTGCCTTCTCATGTGAAAGTTCATCCTGTATTTCATGTCAGTAGACTTAAGGAAGTACTGGGTGGAGCAGATCAGTTAGTTACTCCTCAAGAAATTATAGATGTCCAGGACATGACATTTGTTCCGCACGAACCTGAAAAGATTCTTGGCTTTCGTGAACGAAGATTGCGTCATACGCTTATCACGGAATACAAGATCAAGTGGAAGGATCGTGTTGAGGAGGACGCTACATGGGAGACACTGACTTCTCTTCAGAGAGATTACCCTCGCTTTTTAGTGAGCTCAGGAGTGAGCTCTTAGAGGAAGGGGAGTATGTCATGTGCACAGTGGGTATCTACCGTGTGCTATACGCATGCAAGACTAGTTTCGAGGCTTGGGGAAGCTTGGAACTAGGCAGGCTGATTGACGAGCTGAGTTAGGGATATACTAACGGGCGGGCACCCAAGTATGGACGGGCGGGCGGCCAAGTGTGGACGCCCGATGACCGGCCAAGAGCCTATAAAAGGGTGGCCAAGGTTAGTTATTGGAATATAGAGAGTCTCGCGAGTTTGTGAGAGCTCTATGGTCTTGGAGCCTGGATCTAGTGCAGACGTGCACCTGCTTTGTGCAGCCGAGGCCGGCAGCAGTCTCGAGGCCCGCGAGGGCAGCTTCGTGGCGGTATGGGACGTCGCGAGGAGGAGATTGGTCGGTACGTCAACCTAGTTAGCTCAGCTCGTGGCTCGGTGGGGACAGCCAAGATTGTGGGCTTGCCCACGGCTGTCATGGTTGGGAGGTGAGTCAGGCCTGCACCCCCTTGCTTGTTTGTTTGTTCGTTTGTTTCAGGATTCGAGTTTCGAACCAAGATCGATCACGAGGGAAGATCCGTGGGGATTTGACATTCCCGAACCCCTGTCCAATCAGCAATAAGGTTGTACCCAAACATGTGTCCATTCTTGTACCCACTGCCTCCATGTGACCTATCTCCTAGAGAAACCAAAAACACGTTTCCTCAAGAAACCATGGACTTGTTTCCACCTGAAACCAAAGACCTGTATCCCATAAACCATAGGCATGTTTCCATGAGAAACTCACAGGGACACCATCCAAACACGGTGCCAAAACCAGGGTTGTTTACCACAGTAAAACACTGTGCTTTTTTCCATAACAAAGACAGAGAGAGAGAGAGAGAGAGAAAGGAGCCTCTCAGCTGTCAGGTCACCTATGACGTGACGTATGTGTGCGCATGTCCAGCGCAAAAAATCTCCAAGTTCTTCCATTTCCACATGCCAGAGAGAAAGAGAGAGATGCCTCAGCCCTGCACCAACAGACACACACACACACACACACTCTCTAAAAGCAGCCCCTAAAATCCACTCTCCACGCTGCCAATCCCCTCCTCTCACGAAGGGCTCCTCTGTATCCTCCAAGCTGCACCTGCCTGACCAGTCCTCTCTGCAGACCTACCCACTGCTGTCCAGCTGGACCCAACGCTCCCTGCTCAGCCCTTTGTTTTCTACAGCCAACCGCCTGCCTTCCCAAGAGAAAAGCTCCTATGCATCGTAGCTGCAACCGGCTCTAGTACGAGAGAGAGAGTGTGTCCACGTGCTGTTCAGCCCTGTGCACCTGCACTCCAGCCTCAGTTGCAAAGAGAGAGAGAGAGAGAGAGAGAGAGAGAGAGAGAGAGAAAGCCCGCGTGCTACAGCCTAACTACTGCAGTCCAGCACATGTGCCCACCTTCCCTACAGCCCGACTCTTGCTAGACAAAGCTAGACAGAGAGAGGAAAAACCTGGATTGCTGCCGGACCAGCCCGCCGGTCTTTCCCACAAACAAAAAGCACTCTTGCATGGATTTGCAGTCAACTTCTTCCAAAAGAAGCCTTCCCCAAAAAATAGCATATGGACCGCGATCCCTCCATAAAAGGGGAGTTCTTTTATTTTTGAAGGTTTTAAACCCTTTAAACCTTTGTCCCCTTTTTCCACATGGGGTTACATGAAAAGAACCTTGTTAAAACCTTGAGTCCTTTTTAACTCCCAAACTAATGCCATTCACACTGATGTCCCCGTGCACACCTGCATATTGTCAAGAGAAAAACACAAGGTCGTGACACAATGCCTATTTGCACATTAAGAATATTACACAGGATATCCCGGCCTTTGATAAAGCCATATTGGCAGGGGTGAACAAGAGACAGAAGAACAATTAGCCAACACCTTTGTGAATATCTTATACATGGCTCCCATAAGACTAATCGGCCTCCATTGCCGCAAATGAACAGGAGAAGGCACCTTGGGCAAGAGACAGAGCAGCCCAATCTTCAAATCCGAAGGCATGATGACGGGTGTGTACACCCCTTAGCATTTTGGCATTAGCTTGGGTGTGAACACCCCCAGCATTAGTAGCATTAGCTTAGGCTAATGGGTTGTGGGATTTGGTTATAAAAGCTATTTAGGAATTTTGGGAAACGTTCACAATTATGGCACTAATTCCTTTAGATTACGGTTAGAACTTTGGGAGCACTTTCTCCACCTCTTAGGAACTTTGAAAGAATAACAAACTGTGACAAGTTTTTAGTTTGATTTGGAAAAATGAAATTTGACAGTTCGGCCCCTCAAAATTGATAGATCATGGAGATTCAATTGTTAGAAATGAGAGTTTGGCACATGGATATTTGTGAGTTCAATCTCCCAAAGTAGTGCTTCATACTAACTTGGTGGATCTAACAACAATGTATTGAACTTCAAATCCAAAATGCCAAGACAATGCAATCTCACCAAAACAAAATGAAAAATGAAATTTGACAGTTCGGCCCCTCAAAATTGATAGATCATGGAGATTCAATTGTTAGAAAATGAGAGTTTGGCACATGGATATTTGTGAGTTCAATCTCCCAAAGTAGTGCTTCATACTAACTTGGTGGATCTAACAACAATGTATTGAACTTCAAATCCAAAATGCCAAGACAATGCAATCTCACCAAAACAAAAACAACAAAAATCTTAAAACCTAACACAAATAATATGAGACTTAGAACTTCTTTTGATGAGGCCATGGAAAAGAAACAAAATAGGAATGCGACACTTGAAAAAACTATGGGCTCAAAATTGAACTTCAAGGGAACAAGTAGAGTAAGGTTAAAACTTGCAGGACACAGAAAAAAAGAAGAGCCCATGAAGAATTTGAATGCAGTTTGCTTTAACTTGTAAAGGCCCTCAAACTTATGAGTGAGGCTTTCAAAAGTATCTTGTGAATTTGAGCGTGAAAATAGGGGAGTGTTATGAGCCACAAAATGTATCCCATGAATTTAAGTGTGAAAATGGGCCAACGTTACAAGCCATCAACTTTCTAAAAAAAGCCATCAAATTTGAATTTGCTCCGTTAAGTCTCTGTCAAATTTGAATTTGCTCATAGGTGCACAAGCTATCACGATGAGAGACACACGCACCCCACCTCCATCTGTTTGCATGGTATGGCCATTGAGATACTTTGCAACAAGTGCAAGTATACTCTTTTAGATGCTACCTTCACCCCGTACATCTTGCATCACCAAAGATGGCTGAAACTTAGAGCGAAATGCAAACATCACACCTAATTGCATGACTGCATGCCCACTACAAAACACATGAAAATCTTTGTACACATAAGATTGGCCCGCCAATCTATGCAGTTTATTCTCTACAGCACGAAGCACATCCCAATTATGTGAAAACAATGTGCCACAACATGAAATGCTTTTGTTGGGAGCACACTCCCTTCACGTTCCATTGTACAATTTTCATGAAAGCGAGTCAATCTTTGAGGGCTCCATTTGGAGTCCCCCTTTTGTCAAAACACTGCCACCCAACTGTTGTCTATCCATAAGTGCATAAACGGCATTCAACATCTCTGCACCCATTTCAGCTGCCATCCGAGACGAAGAGGGATCTTGCAACTGGCGAGCACGAGTCAAAAGGGTAATTCCCATCCCAAGGAGAGATCATTCCCCTTTCGCATCAAGAGCCAACGACAAAGAGGATTGATTCTCTTTATTGACCTAAGACCAGAGCGGGTAACGAAAAAGCTGCCCCAGACCTTTGCGTATGCCCACTTGAAGGTATCACTCCGTAGCCATGCTAACCCTCTCTACCATAAGAACCTTGAGGCCTACGACTGTAAGTCCACAACTCAAGTTGTTGCCCTCGCAACGAAGCACCCCGGGACCTCACGTCAAATTGCGGGCGTTGTGCTTGCTGGTTTTGCCCCTTTCTCTTCATGTCTACCCATTGCCCCTTCGATGACAATACCTGAGCTTCCATAACACCATTCTGATCCGAAGAAACTGGGGCATGTTCCTTACCCTTCATCGCCACCTTCGGAGGGACCTGAGAAACTTGTGTCTCCTGACCTTGCCCAGCCTCAAGGGGGGGAGGGGGGAGGGGGGGGGGGGGGAAGCGCTCTACAACCTTTGGGCACTCAGAAATAAAATGACCCCATCTGCCCGCAGTGAAAACAATGACCTGCAAATGACCCCCATTTTAACTCATACATCACAGGCTCCATGCCCTCAGCACGCACTTTCAAATGTGCATGTCTCTGTTTCCCAATGTCCCAAAGCATACATACTCGGTTACGACTACAAGACATAACCCGAGGTTCCACCAACACCTCCCCTATGTTCCTCAGCAAATTCGGGAGCAACCTCCAATACATTGGAGGAAAATCCATGACCTCCACCCAAATTGGACACGCTTGACAAAGAATATCTTTGTAATCAGCCAATGGCCTCCAAGGGACCACATGAACCAACTCTCTCTCTCTCTCTCTCTCTCTCTCTCTCTCTCTCTCTCTCCACCACCACCCCCCCCCCCGCCCTTTGCCCCCCATCCCACTTCGTATGGGCACTTTGCTCTCACTTCCACATCTAGTTCGCCACCCATCACTTCTGCCGCTATAATGTGTATCCCAACCTCACCACTATAATGTGTATTCCAACCTCGCCGCTATATTTTTGAGTCATTTCACAACCCATTTGCACTCCTTTGGTCATAGATGACCATACTACTCTCTCTCTCTCTCTCTCTCTCTCTCTCTCTCTCTCTCTCTCTCTCTCTCTCTCTCTCTCTCTCTCTCTCTCTCTCTCTCGGATACCTCTGCTCTTATATGATACCTCTGCTCTTATATGATATTGTGCTTAGATTTAGAGGCATACCTCCAGGGGACAGGATTTGTCAGATTTGTTGGATAGAGCCAGAGACGGAGGAGCACTATATCTATCGCTCCACAACATATTATGAGAGTCGAGAGCGCTACCATTGCCTTTTCAGAGAGGGATTTGGACCACTGGCTAGAGTCATGGACTTGTGATCAGCGATGCTTGGGTTTTTATCTCCTAGAGATCCGCAAGCTCAGAGAGTCCATTATCAGGAGCAAACGCCCGACTGGCAGGGAGTCCACATAGAGACAGATTACTGACTTCTTTAGAGGGACTACCCGAGAGGACACACAGCCAACAGCCCAACAGTGGGCACCCCGTGGGACTCTAGTTGAGAGAGCTATCCAGTTGGGCAGATCCAAACGCCCGAGGGCTCGCGGATCCTCACATCAGAGACGGTGCCTACACCGGAGGATTCAAAGCATCATTGCAAGGCATCGGGCTCGTCCGACCAGGCATCTCACTATGGCAGATATCCAGGCCATCCGGCAAAGACCCCATGCTAGAGCTCCTAGGATGATCACCACTCCAGCCATATACTGTTGTACTCACTGTGTCACTTTTGTACTCCCTCGTATTCATGTATCCATGTACTCATGTACCCCATTTTGACTAGTAGCATTAGCTTCCCACTCTCCCTAGTTGCTGCTTCCAGATGCTCCCTACTGATGTATGTAGGGCTAGATACTTACCTTCAGTTCTTTCTTTTCTTTTCCAGACAGTGTATCAGATGTCACATGGTTGTAACTTTGGTCTCATAGGTCACTTTGGCCTATTGAAGACGTTAATATAACATTTCATTTCTCTCTCTCTCTCTCTCTCTCTCTCTCTCTCTCTCTCTCTCTCTCTCTCCATAGTGTACCTTCCAGTTCCAGTTTCATTTTCTAGGTGCCAGTAGTATCATCTTTATTTTTCATTTTCTGGGTTTTTTTATCCAGACATTGTTTTCATTTTCTGGGTTTTTTTATCCAGACATTGTATCAGATCCACCATGATGTAACTTTTGGTCTCATAGGTCATTATGGCCTTTTGAAGACGTTAACATAACATAACATAACATAACATAACATAACATCTCCTCCCCTCCCCTCCCCTCCCCTCCCCTCCCCCCCCCCCCCCCCCCCCCCTCCCCTCCCCTCCCCTCCCCCTCCCCCCTCCCCCTCCCCCTCCCCCTCCCTCTCATCTCATCTCATCTCATCTCTCTCTCTCTCTCTCTCTCTCTCTCTCTCTCTCTCTCTCTCTCTCTCTCTCTCTCTCTCTCTCTCTCTCTCTCTCTCTCTCTTGTTGCCAGCGCCGCCCTCTTCCCCCTTGTCCCGCTTTGCCTGTGCCCTCTGCTCTCGCTTCCGCATCTCATTCACAATGCCAACACCATCCTCTACCCGCTTCGCCCCTGCACCCTCTACTCCTACTTCCGCATCCCATTCGCGCTACCCGCATCGCCCTCTGCCTGCTTCGTGTGCACCCTCTGCTCCCGCTTCCGCATCTAGTTCGCCACCCGTCACTTGGGAACTGGCCCAACCCCGCCGCTATACTGTGCGTCAAACCCAGACTGCCCCAACCCCACCGCTATACAGTGTGTCATGTGTCGCTACTGCAAACCAATGCTTGAACCTTCAACCAAAGGCCACTCCCACCCTTACTTCATTGTGCATCAGGCCGGCTCCAATCTTTACACGTGTCCTTGAGCCTAACTTGAGAAAGGCAAGAAGTAGCCCAAGACAAAAACGACCAGATCAAGAAGGTGGGATGGATTGCAAGAGGAATTGAAAAAACTACTCGACAAGATTGATGCCGAGGTCAATACAAGTACTTAGTACATAGCCAAATGGATGCGATGTGCTTACCATAGACTGCCTACCGCTGTTGAAAGAAATTTTGACTATCCAGGAAGACCCCCGCGAATGGGAGATGGCAAAAATACGAAGAGGAGATGGCTAAGATGAAGGAACAACATGCTACACAGTTAGATGAAATGGAGAAAGAGATTGCTAGGCTAAATGGAGAAATACACGACTGCAAGAAAGAAGGAGAAATCAGTCCCTCAATCCTCTCTGAAGTTGCAAACCTCAAGGTGAAGTTTCAGGAGGACATTGTGGAGACCAAAAGGGCGATTGAACGAGGGTGGGCTGCAATAGAGAAGAAAGAAGTTGAGAAGAGAGGTCACCAAGAGACACATGACACACACACCCACTATTAATCATGACATGAATGAGGAGAATAAAAGAAGGGAGATTCGGGCATTACATGTGCATGTGGTTGGACTGCAAGAAGGGGAGCCTGCAAAGACCATACTATGTTGGAAAATGGGCATAGACGGCACACCATATATGGATGCATGGAGAGCAGGTAAGGACACCACACGTGCTCGCCCACTTCTCCTCAAATTCAAGAACACCACACGCCGGCAAGCATTCTTGGATCATAGAGCAGCCCTCAAAGGTGAGAAAATTTATCTTGGTGATGACCTCAATCCGACACAAGTGGAGCATAGGAAAATGAGCATGTTGTAGGTGCTTGAAGCCCATAAGGTGGGAAAGTAGAGAGTTTATAGAGATGTCAAGGTCATCATCACAGATAGACGTCCCAAATAGGGACACGGGGTCTATGGGATTACACATCCGAGGATGGCAGTCTAGAACTACAACAGGACTTTGTGGTCAGACATTGGGGGATTCACGGAGACTTTCACACGACCAGACATCATCTTCTACACAGAGACGCACCAGGGCCACGAGAGGGACTACCACATGTATCGGGCTATTAGCGGGAGTCAGCTTATCGAGGGGAGACCCGAATAGCAAGAGGGGTGAGGGGATCAAGAGGAGTAGCGGTTTTATTCTAAACACTTACAGCCCATGGTTAGCATAGTCAAGAGGGATGAGGCATGTGGGTTTGGTTACAGATTACAACCTCGAGATGAATCTATGTGGCAATATGCTATTTCGTCCCGGATTCTTCACAATATGCCCTAAAAGAGCAGAGGGAGTCTCCATACACAGCTCTCTTCGAGGATATCACTGGCTTCTTGGGACTAGGCAAGGTCCTCTTACTTGGGGACTTCAATGCTAGGACCAAGAGTGAGCACATAGAGATGTATGATTTTGAGGACCCTATCAGGTTGCAGGTGATAGACCAGGATGGCACAGGGCTACGCCTCCTACAGCTTAGCTCACCTCACAGCCTTGCTATCTATAATGGGATCACATGATGGCCTGCATCGAGAGGGCTTACTAGTTTTCCGTAAAAGGGGGGCTCCAACACAGTCGATTATCTTACGGGGTCACCAGAACTACCTCGCTGATGAAAGACTATACCATCCCACCGTGCCCGCTTGGTGCCAACCACAACTACCTTGCCTTCACCCTCATCTCCACACCACCTACCCACCACAGGCACCGCTCATCTCACACTACACCCAGATCCATTTCACCCATGATTGTGATCTTCTCTATGCAGATCAGCTCTACCGTCATCTGTTGGATGTAGACCCATCTGCACCCCTCACAACTCACAACAATCATCCACACATCCACCATCAACATTTTTCCAGCCGTATTACACGTGCACGTCTTTTGCGTGAGTTAGCTACCGTCCAAATCAAGATTCCAAAAGCGTAAAGCTGAACGGATAAACCGGTACCTTACTGTAGCATGCAATAGGTTGATCGTCATAACGCGCAACAAAGCCTTCTTTATACCCATGAGTTTATGCAATTCCACTTTGAGAGAGAAGAGAAGAGAAATAGTCGACCTTTTGTGTGAATTAGCTATTGTCCAAATCTAGAAGCATGAAGCTGAATGGATAAACCGGTACCTTGCTGTAGCATGCAATAGGTTGATCGTCATAACATGCAACGACGCCTTCTTTATACCCATGAGTTTATGCAATTCCAGTTTGAGAGAGAAGAGAAGAGAAGAGAGAGAGTCAACAGAGTATTGGGTCCCAATTACACATTGAAGGGCCACCCCCTGCAAGCAAGAGTATTTGCTTATATTTCTTTGGAGAACTCTGTACAATGAGTATGAAAAATGACTGAGATCTTCCAAACGCGAGGACGAAGTAGACCGAACGTAGGCTGAACCATATGCTGTCCAAGATCCTTTGAATAGCTCTCCGATGACCACTATGCAAACCCAAAAGTGAGGAATGCACATATGCTGGCTGAATGCTGAAGAATGCTCTTCACGGAGGCCTTGGGACTTTAGCACAATCAAGTCCTGAATGCTGAATGTATGCGCAAGAAGCCGAAGGCTGTAGGCACACAGAACTCCTTGAGAACTGCTCGTACTCTGATTTGATGAAAGATGATTATGCTGTGGACTGAAGCGTTGCTTTTATATGCATGTATGCTGCTGGTCAGTCCATATAGCGGCCTGTTTTTATGGGACACAAAATGCTATATTCAGCATAATGTGCTGCGCATGATTTCCCATGCTGTCCCACATGTTGGCCAACTGCTGTTTGCTGGCCGACTTGATGTTTGTAGGCATCTTATGCTGTCAGCCTGCTGCTGAAGGCTGCAGGCTGGACACCAACCCATCCTATGGGCTGGTCATGCTGCCTACCATCATCCATATCCCATGGGCATGGGCTGGCCTTTGGCTGGCCCACAAGCTTGCTTAACATGCACCTATATGACTAAACCTCTACACGCTTGCTAATGCACTGTCTTAGCTGAGGTTGACTTCTAGATGAACCTATCTGATGAATTCTCCAAGTGGGTAAGAGGACTAACACATGCAAACTCTCTATGGCTGTGGAGACTAAATCCCTGATTTGCAGCAGATAGAAGACTAGATTTTGGACCATCAGTAAAACTGTCATAGGCATGGAAGGCATAGTGGTGGACCAAGACTTTGTTGGACAGCAGATTACGCATTTACATGATGGTCGGCAGTGATGGATTTATTCATGTCCAGGGAACTAGCCAACAGCAGGTCGGCCACTTCACTTTTCCTTCAAAGGCCTATAAATGGCGGGTATGTGACAAATTAACGGTGTTGGGTACAGTAGCATAGAATAGGATTTTGTTGCTACCTTTTGGGCATGCCTAGGGCTGCCAAGATATGTACCTTTTGTACTTTATGAATATACTAAAAATTACAGCTCTCTCTCTCTCTTCTCTCTCTCCATCTCTTCTTTCCATTTTGCATCAAGATGTTCCTATGAAAGGTGCTTAGGGTTGAAAGAAGACAAAGCGCTTCCGCACATGTAACATTGGTATCAGAGCTTCATGCTGATTCTGCGATATTGTTGCCACCCACCCTTACCACATCGCGCATGGATGAAACCATCACCTGTGTCTTGATCTTTTGGTTGTGTGGTGACCAGGCAACATTGTATCAGCATCAGGTTTAGCAAAGCTGAGCCACTAATTGTGTCCCAGATGAAGGTGCACAGTCCAAGGAGAGTAACACAAGACATGGAAGAAGTTCCCAGGACGTTGGTTGGTGGTGTTCCACAAGACCCAAGGGGAATGGAAGCCTTGTGAGTCGGATGCCACTTGGGGCATACCAAGAAAGGCTTTTAGGAAAACAGTTCCAAGGGATGATGATCATCCAAGAGGTGGAGTGAAGATGCCAGACCCAATACTCAGGAAAAGAAGACCAAAGAAAGTGTTTAGGGACAGGGCATGAAGAGCCAAGGGACAAGTGGAACAGATGCACATATCTACACCGGATTTGGAGTGGTTTCAGAGACTGAAGGCAAGCTTTTCAATGACAAGGTTGCCAAGAAGGGAAGGATGACCGGTATGGGAGACCATATGTGGAGACAAGGGATGATGACAGTCATCTAGGGTCAGAAGTTGGAATCCCATCATCAAGTTTAGCAGAAGGAAATGTCATGTGCATGCACATGGACATGCTAATTCCAAGGATAAATCCCTAATTTAGGGCAGATAAAAGACTAGATTTTGGAGCATCAGCAACTGTCATAGGCATGGAAGGCATAGTGGTGGACCAGGACTCTGTCGGATAGCAGATTGAGCATTTACTTTATGGTGTCCACATCAACGGATTTATTCATGTCCAAGGAACTAGCTGACAATAAGTCGGCCAGTTCACTTGTCCTTCAAAGGCCTATAAAAGGAGGCACTCGGCTCCTAGTTGGGGATCCGACACCTTAATCGTGCTCGCACAATAGCATAGAATAGGATTTTGTGGCTACCTTTTGGGCATGCCTAGGACTGCCAAGATATGTACCTTTTTGTACTTTATGAATATACTGAAAATGCAGCTCCCTCTCTCTTGCACTCTTACTTCTGCTACTTTGTGGAAATCATCAAGAACCAAGGTGCTGAATATTTGTTATCCAAAGTATCATCCTGTCTGTAAGCTTTTGCATGTTACATGTAGACTCTCTATGGCTGTGGAGACTGACCTATGTGGGTCGTTCCTAACATGTCTTGGAATAGGACTCACAATGGGGCCACGACATACGACAAAATATTCCTAAAAAAGGTAATCCTACTATATATATGTTGCACTGATGTAGAGCCAGTGTCACATAGCACTCTAGTGCAGGGTACATGCGACATTCCCTCCTGCTTAGCTTGGCGGAAGATTCAGCGCTTCCACATAGTCCGTGGGAGTACTCTCGAAAGAACTCTTTGTCGAGCCATACTGCTTCATGGGTAATACCCCGGTTCTTGAACTTTGTGTAGAATTGTCTGTCTTCGACCGGATCAATGTTTCCATCTATGGAGGAGAATATGTTCAAGCCCAATAACTTCAACTTCCTCTACCACGTCTGGTTGTTGCTCATCTACAATATCCTTCAAAGCTTGACCAATGTAGAGCTTCAACCAAGAAACATGGAAAACATTATGCATAGTCCAACTATCTGGAAGCTTAAGCTTCATAGAGACATCATTTATCTTTTTAGTGATAGGAAAGGGTCCGAAGCTATGAAAGGAGAGTTTGGGACAATCTTTGCCCACTTGCTTCAATCTCTATTTCATTATCCGGAGATACATCCAATCCCTTTCTTTAAAGTTGACATCTCATCTTGATTTGTTGGCTTGCGTAGTGTATGCTTCATGTGCTTTGGCAAGGCGCTCCTTGACAGACTCCATGATCTCTGAAAAACTTTCCGTGGTCTTGTTGGCCTCCAAGGAAGGTGACACCATTCTCGTAAGTGACAAGAAACGGCAACCAAACGTTGCCTCGTATGGAGTCCAACCAATGCTAGATGAATGAGTATCGTTGAGAATGGCCTGAACCAGAGGGAGATAATGCTTCCACTCTGACCGCATGTCATGGCAATACGATTTGAGAACATGAAATGCCAGCTGATTATAGATTTTTGTCTGGCCGTTTTTAGAGAGATCAAAGGTCAGACATGTGGAAATGTACACGAAAGGTGCTGTTGCACGTTGGTGGTTGGCCGAGAAGCTTTCCGGCAACACCATCAGCACATGGGCTGAATTTAAAAGGTCTTATGCTCAGTCTCTGCCTCCCAATTTTACGAAAAATATATGCAAAAAATGGGATTGGTTGAATTAGAAAGAGGGAAAATCAATCACTCCATATGTATCAAAGTTTTGGAAGGTACTGTTGGAGGTAATTCTCTTCATGAGAATTGATGAAGAGGAAAAGGAAGAGATAGATTGAGCCTTCAACCCATCTTACATCATGGGCTTGAATTTTACTGCGCTGGGAGGGTAAAAACAATGATTGCCAAAACGGTTCAGCCCAAAGCTCCCCCACTTACCACATATCTTGGGCAAGAAATTGAGGTGTTCGAGCATTTTAGATACTTGGGCATTGAAATCGCACCAGGTCATAAGTGGCATAAATTCTTGCAACATATGATCGAGGCAGGATGGACCAGCTACTGTCAATTTCATATGAATTTAAGTGGGGTCTAGCCCATTGCACTGGTATCAAAGCCAGCGTTCATCTGGAAGAGTGGAAACAATCTCATCCTAGAGCTCTTATTGTTTTCTTAATGCCAATCAAATTAATCAAGCAAAATAATGTACAAAGTAAGGCATCAACATATACCCGTGCTAGTCTTGCTTCTTTAGACTGGCCTGAAGAAGGAGCAGCCTTGAGTAAACCCTGAGCCTGCATCAATAAACATGAATGTGATTCCTCAAAAAGCTGATTACAAACAGTCAAAATAGATACAAGTGCTAAACAATACCCAAGACATTAAGCTTGAAGGTACCTCCTCAAGTTGTTCCTCGAGTTTGGGAAACTCCCTTTGCCTTTGGTCGTCATGCGAATTGTGCAGTACAGCATTGGTTGTGAGACCGTTTACAGCCTTCTCTGAAAACTGTGCTTTCTCCACAACAGGACCATCAGACTCGTTTGCACTAGTGTTTTCTTCACTAGAAGCCGGTTGAGCAATCAGCTCAACACTGACCACACCATTTTCGGCTACAAATTTGCATTCAACTGGCTTGAACTCTGCAAATTGAGCCTCTTCCGCAGGTTTCCTGGCATAATCATTTACACTTGGGAGTTTAATTGAAGTTCCGTTAGACCTGACTCCATCCACGCTCAGTTCCTTGTGACCATCTTCCAGCTCTGGAATGTTAGGTGCTGGTAGAAGTGTTACATTTTGCGCCTTTACGTTTGTGTCTTCTAAGTGATCTGGTGATTTTCCTTCAGAAGTTGACAAGATATCCTTGTCAAGAATGCCATGTGTGGAATCACTCTCATCCTTAGCTACGACAATTCTATCTGTTTTGCCAAAATTTATGTTCGAAAAATCAAGAGAACTGCTGTTGTTTCTGCTGCCATTCGCTTGCAATGGTGAATCATGTGACCCAGCCGGAGCCTTTCCAGACTGATACATACAAGCAACACCATACTAAGTTTGATGTACTATATATATACTACCCCCCCCCCCTCTTCTGGCAGCGAAAAAAAAAGCCTCATTGTGAAGCAGAGAGATCAAAAAAAGGCACCTTTGTCAACGGGCTTGTGACGAGTACCCTCCCAAAGACACCCAAATCTGCAGCTGTGAAAACAAAGCAAAAAAAAAACCCAAAAAAACATGCACCAGAATCAGCAGCACTGTGTTGGGAACATGTTGCGAATAAAATTTATATATCACACTTAAAGGAATAACCAGATGGCTGCATAGAGCACTGACCCGGATTCTGCCCCCCTACCAACAGATCATCTGTGACTTGTTTAGCTCTTCGATCAACCACCTCAAACAGCTCTGAGAATTCCAAAAAGAAAATAAATATAGTCCTTTGCATATTCAAGAAGTAGCATGTGGATGAGATGTGACTACAAAAGCCAAAAAAATTTGTTTGAGGCATGTGACAAAAATGAAGAAGCTTAAGGATCTATATAGCAAAGAAACACTTCAGCTGTCAATTTTGAAATGTTGCAGAGGTCTCAAAGCATGAAAGACAAGATTCTTTGCGACCGCCATTGCGCTCTGATTGTCGGTGAGAATAGGAGAGGGGTGTCTGAAGGGACACAAAGATCCTCCATCAATCTTCTCAACCTTACACATTCAACTGGCACAGTGAATGTTGCTCTGTATCAGCTTTACAAGACGATGTGCCACAATAGGTTGTTTCTTGCTTAGCCAAGATATTCACGAATTACCGCGAAAGAAACAATTTCCAGATGTGGATTGTTGTGGATCGTAATCGTCTACCCAATCAGAATCACTAAAAGCCTACAATTCTAAATCACCCCCCTTGGCATAAAACAATCCAAGATCTTGAGTGCCTTGCACGTATCTGAAGACACAATTAATTGCCTGCCAATGTTTAGTGCATGGGCAATGAATGAACTTTGATAGCTATGACACACAATATTGGATGTCTTGCTGTGAGTTGCACAAATAGATTAAGCATCCAACAGCTTGATCATAAGTGGTTATGTCGAATGGTTCATCGGCATCCTGCAGACTAAGTTTTACACCAAGTTCCATTGGTGTAGAAATTGGTTTGCAACTTCCATGTTGAACCTGTTGAGCGGTGCTTTGATGTACTTTGACTACTTAATGATTGTATATACAATCATTTTGTTGTCTGAACTGTATACCCAAATAGTAGTGCAAAAGACCAAGATCTGACATCTCAAAATTTGAGGCAAGGTCAGCCTTGAAAGCTGTAATGAAATCCTCATTGGTGCCTCTCACTAGCATGTCATCTACACAGAGAATGACAGAGCAAGCAAATCCTGCTTGTCCTTTTACACATATAAACTGTTTTCCGTAGGACCGTTTTGAAACCCCCGTCCTGTCAAATAGGCATGAATCTTTTGGTACCAAGCTCTGAGAGCTTGTTTCAAACCATACAAAGCTTTATTAAGCTTGCATACCTTTTGTTCTTAACCAAGTTGGGAAAATCCAACTGGTTGACTCACATAAACTTCTTCCTACAAGTCACCATTCAAGACCATTGTCATAATATCAAATTGGTGCACTTTCCATCCATGATGTGCTGCCAAAGCAATAACAAATCGGATAGTAGACATACAAGAAGTGGTGTTAGCATTTCATCCCGGTACGCTGCCCATATTTGTTCCCTTTTATGGCCCTTGATTGTGGACTGGCCACCCATACTTTTCCCCTTTCCTGACATTTTTCCCAGGCCAGGTGCTGATGTCCATTCGGCCAACCCCTTACCTATATATAGGTGGGCTGGCCTCTCCCATTCCATATGTTCATTCATGTTATTGTGTGGTTCATGTGTTGACACACTTGCTCCCTTTTGTATCCTTCACTTATGAGACTACTAGGTCTCTTGCTCGGGATTGTATTCACTGCAGTATATTCAGCCGTTTGGCTTCATCTCTCTCTCTCAGTTCAGCACATTTTAGTGCTCCCTTTGCTTCCGCCCTGTGCACACTTGATCATGGTATCATCGTGTGGCAAGAAGGGTCATAAACAGCCCCAATGTTACAACAAGAAGCAGGATGAAGAAGGAAAGGACTACCTCTACAGTAGTGTCCCTGACCAAGAAGGATGATGGTATTCTCCTGTTAGCCGATACTTCTCATACACTGGTGCTTGTGACTTGGATTGTGGATAGTCGTGCTATTGCTCACATGACACCTCATCGGGATTGGTTCGAGGACTTTACTACCAGGACATACACTATCACCTTGGGGGATCCTTCTTCCGTGCCAATTCATGGACGTGGCACCATTCCCATCTTCCGCTCCTCCGACAACAAGAGGTACTTCTCTGACGTTATTTACATTCCGGATTTAGCATTTAACCTTTAGTCAGTGAGTGCCCTTACAGCTCAGGGTGCGGAGGTGATCTTCTCTCGTCTCACGAGATTACTATTTGTGATAAGGAGACGAGTAATATCTTGGCTCAGGGAGTCCACGATAAAGGCTTATACGAATTGACCGCTTTGCTCTCTCACGGTTCTTCTTCAACTCTTTGGCATGCTCGGATTGGCCATTTGAGCTATCAACTTATTCAACGGGCTTCAAAGGATGGGTTGGTTGGTTTTACTGACCATCAAGGCTCCAGCTTCCGTATGTTCCTCTTGCTTACAACAAGGGAAGCAACACCGAGCCGCCTTTCCGAAGAAGGCGATGAAAATGTCACTTGCTCTTGTTCATGCAGACTTGTGTGGTCCGATGAGTACCGCGTCTTTGAGTAAGGCATTGTACATGCTTGCGATGGTAAATAACTTCTCCAAATTTGCTTGGGTTTTCTTCTTAAAGACCAAGGATGAGGTCTTTCAACACTTTCGTGATTAGAAGACTAAGGTGAAAAAAGAGACCGGTTCTTTGGTCAGGGTTCTCACGACTGACGAAGGGGGTGAGTTTACATCTCAAGAGTTTCAACAGTATTGCAAGGATCAAGGCATTCGGAGACAGCTAACCACAACATACACCCCATCACAGAATGGAGTTGCAAAGAGGAAGAATCGGACTATCATGGAGATGGCCCGTACTATGCTTGAGCACTTCTCTTCACCTCGACGTTTTTGGCCTGAGGCGGCTTCTACTGCTATCTATATTCTAAACATGTCTCCTACAGCTACTCTTCCAGATAAAACTCCATATGAGGCTTTCCATGGTGAGAAGCCCTCTATTGTTCATTTGCGGGTATTTGGTTGTTTGGCATATGTACATGTGCCCAAGGAGCATCGCTCCACGTTGGACTAAGACAGGACCAGGTGTATTGGCTGAAGAAAGCCTTGTATGTTCTATTCACTCCATCTCTCTCTCAATCCCTCACTCACTCTCCGTACCTAGCTATTCTCAAGCATAGAGCATGCAAGCAAGCTCTCAACATGCACATGCATCACCATCACCAAGAACCCTATGTTTCATGCTCGTGCTAAACACATTGAGATCCAATCTCACTATGTTCATGAATGGGTTCTTGCTGGAGATTTGTGTTTGGAGTATTGTCCTTCCGCAAAGAATGTAGCAGATTTGTTCACCAAGTGTCTCAAGCTTCCTTGGCTCCTCATCTTCGACTTCTTGGAGTTTGTTCAACATCTGGTGCTGCAAGGGGGTTTACCCATTTCATCCATGTATGTTGCCCATATTTGTTCCCTTCTATGGCCCTTTATTGTAGGCTGACCACCCTTATTTTTTCCCTTTTTTCCTGGCATCGACATCAGCCAGCCCCTTATCTATATATAGGTGGGCTGGCCTCTCCCGTTCCATATTTTCATTCATCTTGTTGTGTTGTTCAATAACCCATCAAACACGTCAGGTGAATTGGCACAGGCATGTTTATTGAATTCCATGATTGGATAGACAAAATCCTCTACAAAAATGACATACCTACTGACAATAATCTTCTTAGTTGAATTGTAGAGACAATAATCTTTGTTTTCAACACTATAACCAATAAAAATGCCTTTCACTACCTTGTCATCAAGCTTAGTTCTGCTTTGTGCTGGCACATGTGCATATGCCAAACAACCAAAAACACGCGTGTGTTCAACCTTAGGTTTTCGATTCAACCAAGCCTCATAAGGAGTAATAGTCTTCAAAGCTTTAGTGGAACACATGTTCAGCACATAGGTAGCACATAGAACTACTTCCATCCAAAACTCATGTGAAAGCTACTGACTTTTAACCATGCATCTAATCATCTCCATGAGAGTCCTGTTTCATCTCTCAGCAACACCATTTTGCCGTAGGGTATAAGGAGTTGTACACTAATGCTTAATGTCTTTTTGTGCCAAAAAATCTTTGAATGCATTCGACATGTATTCCCCCCCTCTGTCTAAACGGAGAGTTTGAATTTTTAAGCCAGTTTCGTTTTCAATCATGGCAACAAAGTGTTGAAAATGAGAAATACCTCTATTTTTCTTTCATAGTGTAAGACCAACCGTATTTGTTGTAATCATCAATGAATGTAGCAAAGTATAAGTTTTCTCCCAAAGAAGTAGTCCTCATTAGACCACACACATCACTGTATGAGTTGCAATTTGTGATCAGCTCTATGCATTCTTTGGGAAAGGTTGGCAAGAAAGTTTGCCAAGGATGCATCCTTTACAAACATATTTTGGTGGTGGATCAAGTTGAGAAAGATCCTCTAGCATCCCATGTTCCTGCAAAAGTATCAAACCACCAATAGAATTGTGGCCAAACCTAGCATGCCACAACTGGGGATCTTTTATTGCATTAGAAGTGTCTGCCAGACAAGCAACATCACACTTGTCATACATGTCCAATTTGTACAAACCACCTATGGGTTAAGAACAATTTGTTTGTCTTGTTCTTTGTCACGGACAATGCATTAAGATCCTCCCTTGCTAAAGTGGGTACCGAAAGTAGATTCTTTTGAATACATGGAACAAAAGTACATTTTGAAGACAAAGATCCTCACCACTTGCAATAGTGAGAACTATCTCACCAATACCTTTGACAGAATATGAGGCATTATTGACACACGTAACAGTGTGACTATCTTGCGCAGTCTCTATATGTTTGACCAAACTTCTTTGAGAATGTGCTTAGAAGCACCACTATCAAGAAACCAACTATTTGAAACAATTGCACTAAGACATGCATCCTAGTCAGGATTATAACTATAAATAGCCATTAGTGAGAAGTCTTGATGGACAACGACATTAGCAAAGTCCACTTTCTTGAACTCTAATTGTCTTAGGTAGAACTGTTGGAACCCTTGTTGGATTCCTTTTTCTTCTTTTCCTTATTTTGAAGTTTGAAGCAATTCTCAATTGCATGGCCGGGCTTTTTGCAATACCGGCAAGTTACCTTCTTTGGCTTTTCGGAATCACCCTTAGTCTCAAAAGTTTTGTTGGAATAAGACTTCCGCTGAAATTTCTTGCCCTTATCCTTGGCTGCTAGAGCCTGATCACTCCTAGAACTCAGAAACATTCTTTCTCGATTGTTCCTCTTACAACAGTAAGCTAATAAGCTCCTAATAGATAAGAGGGACTACATTGCCTCTCGATGAAAGCCGGAGGAAAGTATTGAAACCCAGATAAGATTCAGGCAAAGAGTTAAGGGTGATGTTAATCATGTCCTTTTTAGGAATGGCTTCATCAATATTGAGAAGTTGCTCTCTCAAATCCTGTAATTTTGTTAAATCTTCACTATCAAGTTGCCTTCGGAAAAGGGCAATCCTTGCATAATTTTTAGCCCAATACATAATTTCTAGAGTATTCCAAGCAAGCATGGATGTTTTACAAGAGCGACTATGTGGAACAATAGACCTTTTAACTGACAAGGCAATCAATGCCAAAGCTTGAGCATCATGTGAATCCCATCTTCTTTGATCAACAGTAACTTGGACAACTTAATGTTGAGTCTGTTGGCCCTAACTGTAATGAGGAGTAGCAAGAGCAATTGTGCCAGGGTGAGGCTCGTTACCACTGACATGACCCCATAAGCCCTTTGCAACGAGGACATTTCTAACCATAAAACTCCATACCGCTAGACGACCACCAGAGCCGAGCACCGCCACCGCCGCTCGCGCCAGGCTGGCAGATCTCGAGGATTCGATTCTGTCAAAGAACCATTATGAGCATTTATCTCAGCACTTTCCGGCTGGTGATGTGCCCTCTCCGATCCAAGAGCGGGCCCCTCCGGCCCCACCAGTTTGGCGACCGATTCCTCGTCGAGATCCCCTCCCGCCACCAGACAACCACCGGAGCCGAGCACCGCCACCGCCGCGCGCGCCTGGTTGGCAGATCTCAGGAGGTTTCGGTTCTGTCAAAGAACCATTATGAGCATTTATCTCAGCACTTTCCCGTTGGTGAGTGCAATCCAGGAGCGGGCCCCTCCGGCCCCACCAATTTGGCGACTGATTCCTCGTCAAGATCCCCCCCCGCCCCCCGCGACCCCAGTGTTCTGAGAGGTTGGCCGGCCTCTCTGAGCCCCGGCGGCCCCTCCCTGCAGCTTTCCTCTTCAGTGGATCTCTCACAGTAGCACCCCTCCCCGGCCTCTCTGCCCCTCCGCCCTCCCTCGTCACCTCCTCCCCCCCCTCCTCTCCTAGCCTTGACACCAACTTTACCCGCCGCAGTTCACTCGGCCCCGCCTTTATCATCCGAGCCCTCCCTCCCCCCCATCTCCCTCTCCAAAGCACTCTCGTTGCCCCCCAATAGTCCCTGACCCGGAGCGGAGCCAGTCCGCGGGATCCATCCGTCGCTTGATTCACCGATTTTCTGAGCCGGTAGAGATGACCGTTGCCGCCTCCCCAATGAGGACTCTCCCACCAAAGTCCCCAAGTGGGGCCCCCAGGATCCTAGGATAGCCTGTGGACTATAGTTTCTTCCGATGTCTACAGACGGAAGGAACCGATGTTTGAGGAGACAGTAGCCCCTGAAAGAGTGCACAAAGCAGAAGCAAAGTGGCACTCTTTCATGGTATCATCGCTCCCCGTTCAGCGATTCCCTCTGCTGCCCCAGATTCAGCCCTATCTACAGCCCCTTTACCTCTGCGTTTTTCTCATATTTGCAGCCCTCTGGTTGCTGCGTTTTCTAGACAGCTGCTGCTGATTGCTTTCCCTTCACTTTAGCTTCATCACTTACAGCCAGAAGGTAATTTCTCATCAGCATTTTTCTTCTACTTGGAGTTTGGATCTAGGCAGCCTGTTTTTTCAGGACAGCAGCCCCTCTTTGGCTGCGTTTTCCTCTCCAGTGGACATTCCCTTTTGCAGAGGGGGTTTTGTGGTGGTTGGGGCTTTGGTGGCAGCCTTGGTACTTGAGGTGCACACTACTTCTTCTGAGATTGTGCGTTTTTTTCTTGAGAGCCCAAGCTACAGTCCTAGTTGATGCCTTTCCCTCTTGCACGCTATAACAGCATATTCCCAGGCCCTGTGTGGCTGCCTTTTCTCTCTATATCAAATCTGCATTTTTTGCTTCCCTCTTCTGGTGGCCTCAAGGTTGGAGGTACGGTTGACAGAAGCTTCTACGTTTTTTGCTACAAGAGGATTTTCACGTGCTGTCCAGCCTCTTAGGGATACATTTTGGTGGGAGGAAGGGCCCTATATCAGCGTTTTCTAATTTGGACAATTTTATCTTATGAGGGTTGGTCCTATTGATTGGATCAATGATGACAACTTCAGATTTGGCTCCCGTACCACTCTCTTGTTATTTCCTAGATGAGGCAAACAAGTTGGATGGTGGTAACTTTCAGTCATGGAAGTTGCAGGTTACTTCTATTCTCAAGGAGTATGGTTTGATGGAGTTTCTCTCGTACAAGAATCGATGCTTGCTGGACCTTGCCTCTGCGGAGAATGTGTGTCAGTGGAGGAAGACTGACAGACAGATCTATGGCTTTCTCCTCCTGAATTGTCAGGATTCAGTTCTTCGACGCTTCATCTATGCTCCTGATGATGCTTCTACTTTCTATGTGTGGCAGTTGCTTTGTGACCTATATGGTGATGCCAGTGATCGGCAAATAGTTTCTGCTTCTGGGTGCTATGCTACCAGTGATCTTGTGGATACTTCTTTTGGAGATGTTCCTGCAGCGAAGGATAGTGGGCGAGTTTTGCTCACTGCATCTGAGGAGTTTGTTTCTCCTGTTACCCTGCCTTCAGTTTCTGTGCATACTTCTCCTTGCCAGGATGATATATCTGGTAATGTTTTTGAGGAAGACAGTGGGCTATCTTTGCTCACACTGAGGGGGATTTGTCTCCTATTGCTTCGCCTCCGACTCTTTCTTCGTCAACCACTGACCAGAGAGTGGACACCCTTATTTCACTCTAGTAGTGCTCTGGACCTCACCTGAAAAGCCTTCCTTTGTGCATAAGGCTCATGCTAGTTTTATACTACAGGGGAGCTCTACTTTTTGCCAGAAAGCTATCCAAGCTTTTGATTTTCTTTTTCACTTTGCTTTTCACTTTTTACCAAAATACTTATTCAAATATGGCCAGCTTTTCCAAAGTTCTTTGCGCCTTGCCTCTCGGGCTTTAGGGCCTTGCTTTTTGGCCCTAGAGCTGCCAATCCCTCTTGCTAGTGGTGCTCTTGGCTCGGGTCAACTCAATTTGACTTTTTGCTTTTTGACCAAACTGGCGCTTTTCCATGTGCAAACCTTATGGTCCCTATCCCCATGCCTTCTTCCACCAATCTAGTATCCGAGCAAGGATTCCATCATACGAATAGAGTGCTAGGAAGGCCAAATAGTTAAAAACCTCCTAGGAACTTCTTCCATGTCTTGTGTTACTCTCCTTGGACTATGCACCTTCTGTCATGTGCATCACAGATGCCATGGACATTCTCAGGGCTAGATCCAGAAGAGGCAGCCAGATAAAGAGCAGAACCAGACAGAGCCAGGGATTGGAGCACAAGTGGCCAGTTTGGATGTGGAGAAGAACCAGGGTACAGTCGGCTGAGTATAGGAGCTGTCGGCTGTACCAGAAAGCATGTCGGCTGACGTCAGCAAGGCCAGGAAGGTGTGGCAGCAGCAGGCGCATCAAGTACTACAAGCACATCCAGTTGGGCTGCATTAAAAGGGTTTTTTTGGACATGTAACTGGCCGACCAGCAACTGGCCGACCAGCAGTCGGCCAGTTCATCATTTATCCCAAGGCCTATAAAAGGGCCCCCTTGCTCATAGAATTAATCATTCTCTCCCACTAGGGGATTGGATCATAGGAGGTCCCATAGGGGACAGATTTTAGGGTTAACAACCTTTTTATGAAGGCAGCCCATGGTTGTACAGATATGTACCTTTTTGTACCATAGTATATACTGAAATTCTAGCACTTCTCACTCTCTCTCTCTACTCTCTCTCTACCTGCGTTTTTGCATCAGATGGTGCGTTTTTGCATCAGAAGGTTTTCATGAGTGTTTAGGGCTGAAAGAAGACTACCCAGAGCTTCCGCGCGTTACACCTTCATCTGGGACACTATCAAGTGTTTAACAATGTTGAACCTGAAGCTTTGATACCAATGTCACATGCGCGGAAGCTCTATGTCGTCTTTCAACCCTAAACCAAGGTCCAAACGAAACGTTTCATTGGCCTACTCAGCCAGTCCCTAGGACAAGGACAGGCTGTCGGCCAAGCCTAGGTGGCCTGGGCAACCTGGACAGCAGCCAAAGCAACACGGCCAGTATCTGAAGCAAGGCGCCTATTTTATGCATATTAAAAAGGTCATGGAAGTGAATAAAAGCAGGTCGCCGGCCTCTAGAATCCACCGACCAGCATATGTGAGACTATATAAGCATGGGCTTAGTCAAGAGTTAATTCATCTCATAATTCACAAAGTGCTCATGTCACATGCGAAAGCTCTGGGAGTCTTCTTTCAGCACTAAACACCATCTTGGAACATGCTTTATGCAAAACACATACAAAAGAGAGGAGAGAGAGAGAGAGAGAGAGAGAGAGCTGGGTGTACAATCTTGCAGCCATAGGCTACATTGGAAAAGGTGGAAAGTCACCTATCTATCCCTAAATCTATGACTCACTAAATGAATCAAAACGATGAGCAAAGTTGCCTTAATAGGCCTTTGGATTTCCTAGTGAATTGGCCGATTGCTGTTGGCCAGGTCCTGGACAAAAGCAAGACTCTTTGCTGCAGCCGACAGGTCTTGTCATCATTCATGTGCTGGCCTACAACACTCCTTTGTCCACCACCAGTCTTCCCCTGCCAATACCAGCAACAAATGCTCCAGAATCTGGTTCTAACCTAATTCTTTATCTTGTTGCCCTTCAGGATTATTCCTGGGATCCGCCCTGCACATGGCATCCCCCTCTGCTATACTTGATGACAGGATTCCAACTTCATGACTATCATCAACCCATTGTCTATTCACGGAGTCCCAACTTGTCATCCTTCCCTCCTCGCAACCTTTTCACTGAAAACCCGGCCCGATCTCCAATCCACTCCAACTCTGATATAGATCTATGCATCTGTTCCATTATGTCCCTTTTCCCTTCATGCCCTATCCCTGAACACTTTCTCTAGTCTTCTGTTCCTAAGTATTGAGTCTGGCACTCTCACTCCACCCCTTGGAGGATCATCCTCCCTTGAAACCGTTGCCTGAAAGCGTTTCCTTGTGTGCCCCAAGTGGCACCCCACTCACAGGATTGCCATTCCCCTTGGGTCTTGTGGAACACAACCAACCCACCTCTTGGGAATTTCTTCCATGTTTTGTGTTCCTTTCCTTGGGCCTCGTACCGATGCACTTTCCTATGCCTTGAACCTGTGCACCTTTATCGAGGACTATATCAATGTTTAGCTTTGCCAAGCTTGATGCTAAAACAATGTTGCCTACATGTCTTGCACATGACAGCTGAAGTGTTCCAAGGGCCATGACAGCCAAAGGGAGCAAAACGCAAAGGTGAATTGAAGGTCAAGAACCAGATCATCTGCTAAAGGTTTACAACCAAGGAAAGATCTGCAGATTTGAGTCTTTTTCTCATCATTCAATAAAGCAAATATTCCATCCTTGGTGGGGACCCTGCATGTAGAGGGTATTTGGGACCCAATCGGGTGTACCGTGTCTTTATTGTCTCCCTTCTCTCTCTCTCCCCCTCTCTCGCACTCTTATTTCCGCTGCATTGTGCAATCGTCAGAAACCAAGGTGCTGAATATTCATTATCAAAAGTATAATCCTATCTCTAAGCTTCCGCATGTTACATCAAATGATGCTAGACAACAGTCGGAAGCTCTTTTGGGGGTCCAACCAGGAGGCCCACGTGTGAACCCATGTGCAAAACAATGCACTGAAGATGAAATATATCCAATCGGGGCAATCCTCAACAAGCCGACAGCTTTTGGAATGGCTGACCAGCTGCTTGTGAGGCTACATCAAGCTAGGCAAGCATTTGTATTGATCATCTCATTCCTACATTGGGATTTGATCATAGACTAGGACTTTTGAGTCGAGACAACCTTTTGGGTGTGCCCATGGCCACCAGCTTTGT
This sequence comes from Cibotium barometz, assembly GCF_041138505.1. Lineage (NCBI taxonomy): Eukaryota > Viridiplantae > Streptophyta > Polypodiopsida > Cyatheales > Cibotiaceae > Cibotium > Cibotium barometz. The sequence goes on from NC_141050.1 coordinate 15,815,598, forward strand.
ATATACATACATACTTTTGGTATTATTAATATACTATAGATTTAGGTGAAAACTCTCTGTTTTTCCTTCTCTTCTCTCCGTTGCTTCTACATGGCTGCATTTGTGTTCCAAGGACAGGTGTAGGGGGCTGAAAGAAGACACGGAGCTTCTACGCATGTAACATTGATATCAGAGCATCACGCTCAGCAAGGCTAAGCACTGATGGTGTCCCAAATGAAGGTGTAGAGTCCAAGGAGAGTAACACAAGACATGGAAGAAGTTCCCAGGAGGTTTGTTGGTGGTGTTCCACAAGAGTCAAGGGGAATGGCAACCCATGTGAGTCAGATGCCACCTGGGCCATACCAGGAAAGGCTTTCAGGAAAACGGTTCCAAGGAATGATGATCATCCAAGGGGTGGAGTGAGGATCCCAAACTCAATACTCCGGAAAAGCAAACCAAAAAAAAAGTGTTCAGGGACATGTCATGAAGGGCCAGGGGACAAGTGAAACAAATGCACAGATCTACACCAGACTTTGGAGTGGAATCATGGTATGGCAAGGTTTTCAGTGAAGGGTTGCAAGGCATTGAAGGATGACAATGTGGGATTTCATGAAGGAACAAAGGGATGATGACAATCATCCATGGTCAAGGATTTGGAAGCCTGTCATCAAGTTTAGCAGGAGGGGATGTCAAGTACACACATGGACATGGTGCTCTTCCAAGGCTGAAGTATTAGATTTGGTTGCCTGATTAGGCATCAAATGATTTTGGACAACAGTCGGCAGCTCTTTTAGGAGTCCTGTAGCCTGAAAGAATGGGTACTATGCTATGATACCCACAAAGAAATGCTGCAAGAACTGTACAACACTGTATATGGACAGCAAGCATAAAGGAGAAAAGAAGATCACTGCTGAATATCACCAGAAAAGGTAGTACATCACGTGGAGTAGCACGAGGGAGGTCCCGCAGATGCTGCCTCTCACTGCAGAAGCTGAAAAGAGAGAGAATTATGATGCTAAGCCTAGCCACCTATATATAGGTGGGAGAGGAGCTGGTCGACCAGTAGCAAATCATAAGATTGGCCAACAGTGCAAAAAAATCCGAAATAATGTCTAAAAATAGGCAAAAAAATATGTAGTGCCTAGATGCATATGCAGGGCTTCATATGGAGCCAAATACAAGCATGAATGTGCATGGGAAAGTCCATCTGGGGATGAAATAATTTCCAACACCTCCTCTTCAGCACCAGATGAGTGGACTAGGTCCGGTACGCTACAAAAAATCCTCCAAAGAGTCTGAAGGAACAACCTCCTCATAAAACGCACAAAGCTTGCGAAGATATGGTACATTTGATACCAAGAAGGTCTCTAGAAGAAGCCACGAGAACATCGAGAAGATATCTATTATCGAAGACGAAACACCAAGATCAATCTGGAGAGAGAAGCCCTCAAGAGATGGAACCATAGATGGCTTCGAAAAATGTGGTACCTCCTCTGCATCTGCAACAAGTATCGGGACCGAAGTAGAATCCTCTGAAGAAGAAGAAGAAACTGAAACAACCACTGGAGCAAACTGATCATCAATGATAGCTGAATTTGCCAAGTTCGAAGTAGGAATAGGCTCCAAGATAGTGGAAGATGCTTCCTCTGAAACATAAGAAGGAGAAGCAATCGCCAGAAGAGAAGCCGCCAAAGTAGGAAGCTCCAGAATATGTGAGGATATCTCAACAAAATCATCCACTTGCTCTGTAAAAGAACCACTATCCTCCTCTGAAAGAGAGGAGAGAAAATCTGCAATAATAGCATCAACATGAAACAGCACAAGGGAAGGAAGATACTCATCCAAAGGGGTGAGAGGGGAAGAGAAGAGAATCCCCAAGAGGGGAGAATGGTGATCTCTAGAAGCCATCACCTCCAAGAGCCCAAGCCTCCTTTAGAAAGACTAGAAGAGAGGGAGGGTGAGAGGGAACCAGAAAGAGAAGAGAACAGAGTGACTCTCCAATGGTAAAGGTTGTAAAGCAGCTCTGTAGAAAGAAATTGCAACACTTGAGGCAGTCTCGAGTGAAAACGCAGCTCCACAAGAAAACGCAGGTTACTGATGAAGAAAACGTAGCAAGTGAACAACTCCTATATGCTGTAAACAGTCAACAACAGCATGGGAATAGAAAACGCAGGTCCCTGTAGATGTTTCCCGCTCTGATACCATGAAAGAATGGGTACTATGTTGTGATACCCACAAAGAAATGCTACAAGAATTGTACAACACTGTATATGGACAGCAAGCATAAAGGAGAAAAGAAGATCACTGCTGAATATCACCAGAAAAGGTAGTACATCACGTGGAGCAGCATGAGGGAGGTCCCATAGATGCTGCCTATCACTGCACAAGCTGAAAAGAGAGAATTATGATGGTAAGCCTAGCCACCTATATATAGGTGGGAGAGGTGCTGGTCGGCCAGTAGCAAATCAAAAGACTGGCCGACAGTGCAAAAAAAATCTGAAATAATGTCTAAAAATAAGCAAAAAAATATGTAGTGCCTAGATGCATATGCAGGGCTTCATATGGAGCCAGATACAAGCATGAATGTGCATGGGAAAGTCCATCTGGGGATGAAATAATTTCCAACATAGCCTGTCGTCGGTAGCAGCCAGGAGGCCCACGTGTGAACCCATGTGCAAAACGATGCACTGAGGATGAGATATATCCGGTCGGGGCAGTCCTCAACAGGCCAACAGCTTCTAGAATGGCCGATCAGCTGCTTGTGAGGCTATATAAAGTTGAGCAGGCATTTGTATTGATCATCTCATTCCTACCTTGGGATTTGATTTCAGTCAAGACAACCTTTTGGGTGTGCCCATGGGCACCAGCTTTGTATATACATACATACTTTTGGTATTATTAATACACTACATTTGGGTGAAAACTCTGCATTTTTACCTCTCTTCTCTCCATTGCTTCTACATGGTTGCGTCTATGTGTTCCAAGGAAAGGTGTTTAGGGCTGAAAGAAGACACAAAGCTTCCGCACATGTAACAGTATGCCTGTTCCCACCCATACATATTCATGGCTCCTTGTCTCGCACCTCTCGATTCCAGACCTCGCCTTCGCTCTCAAGGCCTCTTGGCTTATGCAGCCAGCCTTCGTGGTGCTCGTGCCTTTCATGGCTTCTTCGGTACCCCATTTCCAACAGCATTCCCGGGCTCTTGTGTGCATACACAAAGACACTGACCATCACCTGCTGCCTCGATCGTCCTGTTCGCTACCTTGTGCGTGTCTGGCATCATTCATATCTCGTCTACGGCAACTTGTTATCAAGCAAATTCCCGTAATCATGGGGATTCTTGTTCATTTCGTGGTAGTTGTATAATTTCATGTTGTGTATAGGCTTGTGAGTCTGCTATGGCCCAATCCTGAGTTAATAATCCTGGGCACCTAACCTGTTCCAATCCAACCCCTAAACTTGCCCCTAGGCCTGCTAATGCTGAGATTCATCTCCCATAGGCAAAGGCTATTATAAAAGAGGAACACGGTCTATGCTAGGGCTGAGAGTAGGAGCCATGATCAGGAACAAGGGTGAGCAAACAGGGAGGCCCCCCACATACAAACAAAGGTCGTTTGACTAAGGTGCTAGTCCGCCGGAAACCAATCCACCAGCCTTTGGCCTCTAGAAGTGGTTCAACTTGCCCACTCCTGGCTAATGATGTTCCATTAAGCTCAACTTTCCTCCACTCCTATGTGTTAAATTATGCTGCCTTACTTCATTGCTACCCCAGTTGTGCTCTGCATATTTTCACATTTACTTCCCATGTATGGCTCTCAAAAAGGTTCTAGTTTCTACCCAAATCCACATGTGGTATGGTACATAAGCAACAAAATGCATGAATTACCCAGGACACGAAAGGAGTATAACTCTAAAAACATAGGGAGCTCACAAAAATGGCTTGTTACTTACAAGGAAATTCTTTTAAGGGCAACTGAAACCCTAAAGGCTGGGCAACGTGCAAAACCACACCTCAGTGACTTGGAGGATATGACAAATTGCTCACAACAAGGAGATGATGTTGACGTTTACTGGCATGCCGTTTTAAGAGGAGGGAATGGTGTCAATCCCTAATTGTTGGAACGACATTCCGAAGGGGAAGGATATGGTACAAATCCTGGAATGGCCAAAACACCGAAAGGTAAAGTGCAAGGAGATGTTACAACTTTTGCGATGACTGAAACCCTGCGCATGTGAAATGTGCACCCCCATAGGCCTGCATTCATAAAAAAATCATTGTCTGCTGTGATGTGTTCTTCCCTTCCTGTAAAACCCAGCAGTATTTGTAGATCTGCTCACACTACATTTTTACTTTGGCATTTGCTTGATACCTAAAAGAAGCTCAAGCAATGCCATCAAAAAAAAAATGATTCTAACAAAAGATATCAAAGACTACTTCTGTAACATTCAGATCAACGAAAACCCAAAGATCAAAGAAAAAATGGGTAATCAGAAAAAGCGTTATTCATTTACTTAAGCTGCGCTCTAAAGAGACCATTAAAATCCTGCCATGGCCCATGGTGGACACTTTCTTTGGCAGAAGAGAGGGTCGGATCTTTACCTTCTGCTGCGCGAAACCAAGACCCCATCACATGAGAGAGAAGGAGATTGGTCGATGACTACAAAACGGCCGCACCACACAAGAGAATTTGATTTCACAGTGGGTCTGTCTACGAGAGAATTTGCTGATTCTTTCTCTCTGTGAATTTTTTTTATCCGCCGCCTTTTTTTCTTTTTTTTAATGGCGACTGGTAGAAGGGAGCAAAGTATATATAATAATTATTGATCTTGTTTTTTTAAGGGAGCAAGTGAGGACCCCTCATATCCTCTACAAAGTGAGGGCAAGGTAACTATTGGGGGTCTAGCCGAGGATCAAACTTGGTACCTCTCCCCCTTCAACCACTAGAACAAGAGCCCGATGTTAAAATATTGCCTTCAAATATGTGCGAAACGTTCTTTTCTCTATAAGGTTTGACAAAATCTTCCATAAAAAGTATTAGCCTATGCGTCTCTGGAATCTCCTAGTAAGGGTAGGTGTGGAGACATGGTAGGGTGATGCATGAGAAAAACATGCGAATGGAGCGTGAAGGTTATGAGATAGAACGAGGGTGGGGGGAGAGAGAGGAAGAGAGAGAGAAGGCGAGAGAGCTGAGGGGAGTACGCAGGAAGAGACGGAGGAGTGCTGGAGGGAGGGCATAGGGAGGGACTGCATGAGAGCTAGGGGAGGGCAGGAGAGCTAGGGGAGGGCATTGGGCGAGAGAGCTGGGGGAGGACGAGACAGCGCTAGGGGAAGAGCACTGAGGCGAGAGAGCTAGGGGACAACGAGGGGTGGGGGGAGGGCGAGAGAGTTGGGGGGGAGGACGACAACTGGGGGAGGACGAGAGCGCTAGGGAGGACAAGCGCTTATTTTAGCCTTAGTTTTGCATTAATTAATGCCACATCAGTGGAATTAATTAATGCAATACAAATCATTTGTGTGTATATATATTCACAGAAATCATTTGAGTGAATATGGGTGCCCAATTCTCTTATACATTAATCAATTAGTTTGAGAGGGAGAACCTTAGCAGGAGGACCTTACGTAAAAGAAGTTCATGAGGACCTTATGTAAAAAAGTAAAAGTTCTTAATCGTTCTAGTTCTAGAGGCTTCTGGAAAGGCTATAAATAGCCATGGTAAGTAAGGACATGGGTTTGGGTTATGGCCCCTGAGAGAGAGAGAGAGAGAGAGAGAGAGCACCATCCAGAGACATAGCGAACGTTCCAAGGTTTTTTTTTTCATCGTCTGAGTATGAGATAACATTCAAGGTTGTGTTTTTTTTTTGGGCTATTCGTGTATTCAAGTATGGGAGAGGGGCTGCGTACAGAGAAATAGGGGGAGAGAGAACGATCTCGAACCTCTACGCAAGAGATATAGAGGGAGATAGAGTAAGACGGATCATGATGATGATTTTTATAAAAAAAACCCAATAGCCTTAGCAATGCTAAGGTTTAAACCTTAGCAGTATTTCATTAATTAATGAAATACGCATTAGCCTGAATATGGTGAAATAGGGACCTACAATGAGTAAAAGATGAAAATCAATTAATTAATCCACACTACACAATACACAATTATACCCGATATACCTAAACCTTGGATATTAAGGTTTTTTTTTAACGAAACATTGTGCATGGTATTAAAATTTCTAACCGACACTTAATTCTACAAGCAGGTGCATGGTACTCTTCAACCAAGCATTTCTTTCCTCTCATGGACACTTTCATGGCATTATCATGAGTTGATGGCAAATTTAGCAATGAAGGTGGCAGAAAAGCTGGCGTGCGTGAGCGAATCCAGATAGTTGGAAGTCACCTAATGGGTGATTCTAGGTAAGCTCAGTAAAGGAGGTCTCATGCGCATTAGCAGAAGCTTCACTTACCATTTCATTGTAGGTTGGCCAATAAGGCAAGCATTGAGATTCCGCCTCCATAGGAAAAAAAAATTGCATCAAGAAATAAATATCTAAAGAGACAGGTCATCAATAGCCTTGTTGGATTAAGAGCTATGATTTGTTTGAGGTCAAGGAGCCATTTGTTTGATTGTGTTACACCCAAATTTGATTGTCTGTAAATTAATGAGCCGTTATGGTACATACCTTAATAATAAGATATGCACCTTAGTCCCTCTACTATTGTTACAGGACCATGGTACATGGAGATTAGAATATTTCACAAATTGAATAATAGAAAAAATAAATCATCATCAACATAGCATAAAACATAAACATAAAAATCAAAGAACACAAGATTGGGTGCAATCTCCCCCGACATTTGTGGCTCCACTCCCACACGCAGTATTTAAATCATATTCATAAATTTAGCCCTTGGAGCCATAAACAGCATAGCTTTTCCAAAATTGAAGCTTAGTCCAATGCTTTTAAAGCATCTCATCAAAACTAAACATTGCCCAACATATGTACAATGGGCCAAATCAAGCAAAATCAAATATTTAGCACACGTGCTTGGCTAGATAATCTCGTCCAATGTCCACCTTGGTTGTCCCGAACTCATGATCTATACTCAACATAGTCCACAATGTTAGATCACAATCACTTTGGAATCACTCACAAAAATAATTCTAACAAATGGAAATCATTCACTACCATGCTTCACACATGAGCCATGCATCACACATAATTCATTGGATTCACTCCCATGATCAAAAAATTGTGAAAAATCTCACTCCTGTGATAGTCATCCTGTTTGAGAAAGATAACCGTCCTCAGTTGTACCTATCAGCACACATGAGTGATCAAACACATTAATCATTCCCACATTAGATTCACTCACAATGTCATTATGTGTTTAAGTGGATTCACTCCCACATGTCCTCACGCGCATCACACGTGCCTTAGAGTTGATCGGATCCACTCACAATCAAACTCACATAACCTTTACATGCGTCTGCGTCACACGTGTCTTGAGTTTATCAGAGTCACTCACAATCAAACTCGTACATTGGATTCACTCACAATGTTTTCATACGCATCACATGTATTCACAAAGTATACCACACGTTTCACACGTGTCACAGCTGGTTGGATTCACTCACAACCAACGAGGGTCACCCTCATCAAGAATTAATTCAAAAGAGTTGATTAGATTCACTCACAATCAAACTCACACATTTTTTACATGCGTTACACATGTCACTGTTGGTTGGATTCACTCACAACCAAATTAATCACACTTGGGTCACCCAAGATATTCTTTTCACTTATTGGAACACCCAATAATAAATTACCCAAGATATTCTTTTCACTTATTGGATCACCTAATAATAAATTAACTTCTACGGTAACATTCCCTCTTGTTTGGGTTGCAACTAACCTCAGTTGCATATTTAATTTGCAAGTGAAGAGAGTTAGAATATAATATCATCACAGATAGAATCTCTCTCAACACTAGATTGTGATAAGTTATCCGTCACATATAAATATTACTTAGATTATCCGTTACGAACATTAAAAGAGTATCCTTCTGATACACCAAAATGAGTATCTTTTATAGACACTAACATGAGTATCTTTCACAGACACCAACACAAGTATCTCTCACAAACACCAACACAAGTATCTTTCACATACACCTGGTTAACCTTATTTGAAAATAGAAAGAGAATAATTTGAAGAAAGTGTTTTAAATGAGGTGTTAAAGTTTAAAGGTTGAATGTGAAATAACAATAAGTTACATACATTCTTCGAAGATCAGTCGAAAAACATACGTGCGTCATTGTTAGTTCACTCAAGTCCTGATAATGAATGGTCTAATATGTATTTTCTTCCACGTATATAAAGTACATATCAATCATTGAACTATCTTGACCAATATATTTGAATTTTAACTGTAGTTTTTTTTTTAAATTTTATATTGAACAATGCATAAGTATGAGTTTTAGGCTTGCCTCTTTAGTGGTAGAAATCATGATTGAGAGTACACTCTTGCTTAGGTTGGTCGCCATTGTCTTCATCTTCAATCATGTTCATGACCGCAACTTGATTCTTTTTCTTTTATGGACACTCATATGTATAATGCCCTTCTTTGTCGCACCTGTAGCATGTAATCACACGAGGTTTTTGATCTTCATTGTTGGTTCTCTTTGTAGCATCAGTTTTCTTTCCATTCACTTGTGGATCATTGTGCTTCTCTACTTTATCTTTGTGTTGAAGCTTCTCAAAATGTGTAGATCGAGAAGACTGAGGAATATGAGAATCTGTCACTTTAGTGTCTCTCAGAAATCCATTTTTCTTCTCGCATTTTGTTGCTAGAGAGATGGCAGTGCTAAGAGAATGAGGATGAAACATGTTCACTTATGCTCTAATAATTGGCTTCAGGCCTATGAACTTTCTCCTTTTCTATTTTTCACGCACTTTCTCTATAGCTTGAAGTTGCAACAAAGTTTGCCAAAACCTGTCAATATTCGTTGATATGTTCTCCTTTTCGCACTGTCTAAAAATATCCCATTGCTATTTGGCTTTACTCTTATATGACAGAGGTAAGAAATCCTTCTTGATCAGCTTTTGGAATTCTTTCCATGACTTTGGTTTGCATTTTCCCTGTCTAATAACATTCCACCAAAGAGCAGCACTGGCTATTAAATGGTTAGTAGCATATTTAACCTTATCCTTCTAAAAAAAAATTTCTTATGAAGTTGGCTCAACCATGCGAGTATGATGTGTGCATCCTTTTTGCCATCATAATCCTGAAGCCTTTCTGCTAATCTTGTGCTCCTTTCGAGACTCTTGAGCTTTGAGAGTAGCTCGCACAGTCCTTTGGATAGGATCCTTCTCATAATCCAAAGAATAAGATTCAGAATAAGCACGTCTTAACTTCTTGCAAGTAAATTTCCATTCAAAATCTTCTCTTTACCTCTTCTCACTCAACAACTGAGCTTGAAGTATGTTTACTTAATCTTGGATAGTAGGTGGGTGTGGATAGATTGCCATTGTAAAAGAAACAAGTAAAATATTATGGAAATGCAGAAATAAAATAGAAAAGGTAGCAAATGACTCCCGTGTACTTCAAAAGAAGGGTTGTTGAGGTGCACAATGTTGATGGCGTCCAATGAAGAATAAAAATAATAATCCAATTATTACCTTGATGTCGATAATAAACCCGAATAATAACTCTTTGAAGAAATCTTTTAATGACTAGAAAATTTGTCGAAGAAGAAATCCCCTTGTCCACGCTTTTGCTTTTGAAAAACTTTTTTTCTTTCTTTGATTTGTGAAGGTAAGAGGGCTTTAGGCTTGTCTGAATATAAGTTTAAAAGATAAGCTTTTAAGAAAGCTTCTCCAACTATTGTGCCATCGCCCTATGCACAACGCACATTAGCAAAAGGAGGAAAAAGGCTGCCACCTACACAATAGCAAACAATAATAACAATTATAAGCCTATGATAATAAGCTTTTGGGTAAATCCCTTTAAAAAAAAGGGGGTTTCTCCACGATTGCAATTCCGTGCAGCACATGTTTGAAACCGCCGGGGGGGGGGGGGGGGGGGGGGGGGGATCGCTAACTTTTTTTCTCTCTTTTTTATGACTTGAAGCTTTTCTTAAGTGTCAAAACCCTTGATTATAGAAATCTTGTCCTAGCCATTGTCTTGAATTCTGAAAGTAGGAGAATGTTTCTCATGCCTTGCTCTTCACGTCCGTAAGAAGGATCTCCAAACCATATTCAATTTCTCAAAACCACTTTTGTGAAACTGATTATGGTTTCTCTTCCACAATAGTGGTTTTGAAAGAACGGGTGACATCAATTTCTAGTCTTTGATTCTAATCTCCATCTAACAGCCCTCAAAATTCCCATGAGCCTTTGACTCTTTGCTCAAAGGTCTTCCACACCTTCTCTTCTTTATCTCTTGGATTTTTGAATGAATCTTGTCTTTGTCCAAAGTCCTCATACCCTTGCTGGAGATTCTCCTCTTTCCGTGCAAGTATTTTGAATTTACTGAAAATCCTTCAAATTTGCTCCAAGCCAATAACCTGAGTAAAAATCAAATTCTTGATTTTTCTTCAACTCTCCATGAACCCAAATTCAAGCCTTAAATTTTTCGTGTTCTAATACCACTGTTATAGGACCATGGTACATGGAGATTTTAATATTTCACAAATTTAATAATATAAGAAATAAACAATCATCAACATAGCATAAAACATAAACATAAAAATCAAAGAATGCAAGATTGGGTGCAATCTCCCGGCTCCACTCCCACACGCGGTATTTAAATCATATTCATAAATTTAGCCCTTGGAGCCATAAATAGCATAGCTTTTCCAAAATTAGGCTTTTACAAAATTGAAGCTTAGTCCAATGCTTTTAAAGCATCTCATCAAAAATAAACACTAAAATATTCTAGAAAATCTCACTCCTGTGATAACTATACAGTAGACCCTTGCTCAAGAGCCTCTCAGAGTCCTTATCATCCTCGCTCACCCCATCATGCCCCACAACTAGCGAGCCTGCAAGGCTCCCGCAATCTACTGTTTGCTTATGCCCCTCTACTTGTTAATAGAATAAGCATCCATCACTAAGAGTATAATCTTTGATTATCCTACTCTCTTTCTCATAGTGAATTGTTTAGGCCATGAGTCATAAAATATGCCGAAAGTACTCATCTAAGGCTATTTTGTCTTTCACTTCCATAAGTAAAGGGTTACCACACATAGAGATTGTAGCCACAAATGACTTCTTGCTCAATGTATCTGTAAGTATGTTATCTTTGCCCTCTCTATATTTGATTTCAAAATCAAATTATGATAAGACCTCTATCCAGCACCTTTGCCTCATGTTGAGATCTGGCAGGGTAAAAATCCACTATAAACTCTTATGATCTGTGGTAAGCATAAACTTTCTACCTAGCAGGTAGTGTCCCCATAGCTTAAGGGCATGAATTACAGCCAAAAGTTATAGATCACAAGCAGCATAGTTTCTCTCATAATCCTCGAGTTTCCTTGAAGTGTAAGCTTCCGGTTTCCCTTTCTTGTGGATAGCCAATCTACTAGCATCAATGACTTTCAAAATCAGCATCAAAATTTTATAGTTGAAGAATGGGTGTGGTTGTCAGAGCCACCTTGAGTTTGTCGATGCTCCTTAGTCCAAACTACCTTTTCATTCTTTTTAAGTAGCTTGGTTAAAGGTGTAGCTATCTTTGCATAATCCAGAATAAAGATACAATACCACCCTGTGATATCGAGAAATCCTTGGATTCCCTTGATGTTAGACAGTTAAGGCCATTCCACTATATCTTGTACCTTTACTGGGTCTATTGAAATTCCATCTTTGGAGATAATGAATCCCAGATATGTAATTTTTTCTATAAAGAAGGTACACTTACTTTTTTTAGCAAAGAGTTGGTGCTCGCTTAGGATTTCTAAAACTTCTCTACCTTGGGCTTTGTGCTCTTTCTCATCCTTAGAGTAGATCAGAATATCATCAAAGAACACCAAGGCATGATTGTGAATGAGTACTTTCATAATCAATCAGCAAAATTTAAAATGTTTACCATGATGAGAAGTCGATGCGTTGATCACTGTGCTCTATCATCACAGCATGAACCCAAGCTCTATTCTCCTCTTTATCTTCACAATGGTTGCTTCTTTAGCTTGGATCATTGGGGGTCTTAACTAATATTTACTTATATTTTTATTGGAAAGTATCCAACTAATCGAGTCCGCCCTACCGCCCACTTTCCACATTTGGAATAAAGTCATCTATAAGGTTTTTTTCCTCGAATTCTGTAACCTTGTTCCTCATATCAAATTCAATGGGTCTCAACTTAGTTTCAGAATCAGGGGGTGATTTGAGTGTAGATTACTAAACTGGTCACATCGTCTTTTCTTGAAACTGACGAAGGAGATTAAGTCTCGCTTATAAACTGAGTCTGGAAAGATTCTCCCTGAGCTATCTTTCTCGAAGGGTAGTATTTCAATTACTACTTTACTGAATTTCATTCATTGAGTATTTTGTTTAACTAAATTCAAAACTAATCACGAATTTCTATGAGGAATAAAATAATCATTTATCTAAAATTCTGATAGTTTTTCTGAATTTTCTCAATACCATGGTTCCTAGAGAATATGAAACGGTATAATTTTTCTTCACTGAGTATTTACTTATTCATTTACCAATATTCATGGGATTTAAACATAGGATTAAAGATAACTCTTATTTTGATATAAAAATTCTGTATGCATCTATTTATGTATGAAATTCAACTTCTATGGAAATAACACTTTTATATAAAAGAAAATCCTTTTATGCATCTATTTATGCATAAAAAATCAATTTTGATGAAAGTAACACTTTTATAATAAGAAAATTATTTTATGCATCATTTTATGCATAAAAATCAATATTGGTGAAATGAACACTTTTATAATAAAAAAATTCTTTTATGCATAAAAATCAATATTGATGAAAGTAATACTTTTATAATAATTTTTTTTAATCCAATATGCATCTTTCTATGCATAAATCTAATGAAAATCACACTTTTATAATAAAAAAATAATCAATATGCATCTTTCTATGCATAAATCTAATGAAAATCACACTTTTATAATAAAAAAATAATCAATATGCATCTTTCTATGCATAAAATTTAAATTTAATAAAAATTACTCTTTTATAATAAAAAATAAATAATATGCATCTTTCTATGCATAGAATTTAAATCTAATGAAAATCACTCTTTTATAATAAAAAAAACTAATATGCATCTTTCTATGCATAGAATTTAAATCTAATAGAAATAACACTTTTGTAATAAAAATATATCTACTATGCATTTTTCTAAGCATAGAATGAAAATAACACTTTTAGAATACACAAATGATGGGGATTACTCTTTTTGAATAATAAAAGGTAATACTTATTTCATAAAATTTAAGAAAATTTCGCCATAACCTCCTTTGTATGGCTGACCATTTTTCAAATTTTTTTATTCTTAATTTACTTAAAAATTATCCCCAATTTGTTTAAAGCATTCTAAACTAATCAAATTCCACTTTTAAAAGAGAAACAATATAAAAAGTTTAATTCAAACAATTTGATTACTTAACTAGGATAAAGAAGGGCTGAATTTAAGAATGAGAGAGGAGGAAAGCCTTTCCAGCGAGGCATAGCATCAGATTATCATTTTAAAGATAACAAAAATTAGAAAACCATTAAAAGAATAAGAAAAAGTAGGATATCTAACTTACATGAAATTCTGGGAGCTTTCCTTTGGCTTGATGGTTTGAGGGATCTACTCGTGTTTGCAACAAGAGTGGCCACCAGTTCTTTAGAAGAGGGAAAGGTCAAAAACTAATGAATTATTAAGAAATTCACAGTTTTTGGCTCTAGGAGGAGGAGGAGTAGAGTAACAGTGCATAAAACACTATTAAGCTTCAACAAAGGGGGAGGCTTCTATTTATAGGAAAAAGTGAGCTTCTAACCAAGCAAACTGATTTTAGAAATTTTCAGATCAGTTTGGTTAATTTTTGACCATTTTTTGTGTCAGTTTAGCTTACTTTTTGGAACTAGACTTGAGTTAGGAGAGAGGAGAGATGAAATATCTCAATTTTTGGGAATTTAAAACTCCACCACACATGTGAAATAGGCGTCTCCTTCATGAGGGGTAATCCCGACTCCGAGGTGTCAAAAATTCATTTTTTTAGTATTTCCTTTGGTCCTTAGTTCACTCTTCATCTTATGTGAGTATTTATTCATTTTTGGGGGGATTTTCTTTATTTCTTCTATTTATCTCCTCCACACATTTGGATGAATCTGATTGGCCCCTCAAAACCTTAATTTAAAATTTTCAGAAAATCTAGACCGCTAGGAGAAGGCCTTTTGAACAGATTATAATTGATTTCTAATGCACCTTCTGAAAATCTTTTTGAACTTCTGTTTCGAGGGAATTTATTTTAATAAGAAGAGATATATTTCTATCCAAAAATATCTAAAATCTGAATAATCTCTCTCTAGATTATTTTCTCTCTCTAAGCCAAAATAGGTAGAAACAAGATCTTTTATATATCTGAAGAGGGATTTGATTATAGGGGAAGATACTAGACATCTTGAGAGGCTGGGGAGGAATCTTACATTCTCTCCCACTTGAAAAATGCGAGATGTCCTCATCTCGCAAATTGGGGGTAATCCCACAACAGTTCAGCTTCTTTCTCCCAGGTGGCATCTTCAAAAGGATAGAACTTCCATTTGACCAACAATTCTCTCAGAATTCTGCTCTTGAGAACCTTTTCTCGAACTAGAGTTCCATCTGCCCTTGGGTTGAAGAAGTTAAGATTTCATCATCAAGCACATGATTTGGGCTTGGTATATACTTTTTAAGAAGGCTGACATGAAATACATTATGTACTTTAGGTTAGAGTTCCATCTGCCCTTGGGTTGAAGAAGTTAAGATTTCATCATCAAGCACATGATTTGGGCTTGGTATATACTTTTTAAGAAGGCTGACATGAAATACATTATGTACTTTGAGATGAGGAGGCAGAAGAAGCTCGTAGGCTAAGTCACCTACTTTCTTTGTAATCAGATATGGTCCACAATATTTGGGGGATAACTTCTTGTACTTTCCAAGAGATAGAGAACTTCTTTTGGGGGATAACTTCTTGTACTTTCCAAGAGATAGAGAACTTCTTTTGGGGCGTACTCAAGACCATATCTGCTTCTTCGAATTTTCTGTCTGACCTCTTCTTATCTGCATACTGCTTTTGTCTATCCTGGGTAGCTTTTATATCTTTGCGAATTGACTGCATCTGCTCCATGTCATCAAGCATCTGTTTGGACATCTCGACCCTAATCAATGGGTCAGACCAAGTTAATGGAGTTAAGCAATCTTGTCCATACAAAGCTTTGAAAGGGCTCATCCCAATACTTCTGTTATAAGAAGCATTGTAGGCGAACTCGACTAGGTGCAGATAGCTTAGCCACTTTTTGGGTTTCCTGCCACCACAGTATGACCGAAGTATATCTTCGATTACTTGGTTCACCCTTTCAAATTGACCATCGGGGTGGTAAGCTGTGCTGAGATCCAAGAAAGTTCCTACTACTTCAAAAAATGCAGTCCAGAATCTTGAGGTGACTTTGGGATCTCGATCACTTACTATTCTTCTGGGTAGGCCATGCAATCTGAAGATTTCTTTGCGGAACACTCTGGCTACATCCACTACAATGTAGGTTTCTTTTATTTGAATCAGATGGGTAACTTTGGTTAGTCTATCAACTACCACGAAGATGGAGTTGTAACCTAATTGCGCTGAAGGTAATCCAGTAATAAAATCCATACTGATACATTCCCACTTCATTTGGGGGATGTCTAATGGATGTAACTTCCCAGGCATTTTTACTCTCTCAGCCTTGACTTTTTGATAGGTCAGACATTGACGTACATGATTAAGCACATCCTTTTTTAGACCAGGCCAAAAGAAGCTTTTCTTCACAGACATGTAGGTTTTGATGAAACCTGGATGTCCTGTAATAAGGCTGTCATGGGCTTCATTCAGAATTTGACCCTTAGTTCCCTCATCATTGGGAATGCATAATCTGCGATTATAATACATAATTCCATCATCCAGGCTGTACCCTTGAACTCAGTTCAACTCCTGTGGAGTTTTGCTTTCCTGCATAAGTAGGGTAGCAATAGAGCCAAAGAATCTATCCTGCATGATCTTCTCACTTGCTTCAATAATCAAAGGATTTGACACTACAGTAATTGCAAGCAAGGAGGCTTTTCTGCTGAGGGCATCTGCTACCACATTTTCTTCGCATGGGTAGTACTTGATTTCAAAATCAAATTCCTGCAGGATCTGCATCCACCTTCTTTGGCGCATGTTGAGATCCTTCTGAATGAAGATCCACTTTAAGCTCTGATGATCTGTCATCAAAGTGAATCTTTGACCCAGTAGGTAATGTCTCCACAACTTCAGGGCATATATTATTGAAAGTAGTTCCAGGTCATGGACAACTTCAGGGCATATACTATTGAAAGTAGTTCCAGGTCATGGACAACATAATTCCTCTCATGCGTTCTGAGTTTTCGGGATTCATAGGCCACTGCATGACCTTCTTGCATGAGTGCACCTCCCAGGGCAAAATCACTACCTCAAAGGGTAGAGAGAAATCTAGCAGCTTTCGAACGGGATTGGTTACCAAGGCGGTCTTCAGCTTATCAAAAGCACTCTGGCACCTGGCAGACCATTGAAACGGGATATTCTTCTTGAGAAGATTAGTCAGGGGGGGAAGCTATGAGAGCATACTTTGGTATAAAAATTCTATACCAACCAGTCAATCCCAAGAATCCTCTGACTTCTTTCACTGACTTTGGTTCAGGCCAATCTATGACTGCTTGGACTTTTGTAAAATCTGGAGAAATTCCATCTTTGGATACCAAAAAGCCCAAGTATTCAACATGGTCGACAGAGAAAGTGCATTTGCTCTTTTTTGTAAAGAGTTGGTGCTTCCTTAGAATCTCAAGAACTTTTTTGACATGAGCTTCATGGTTAGCTTTCTTTGAGTAAATCAGAATATCATCAAAGAAAACAAGAACAAAATCATCCAAGTATTCTCTGAGAATGTCTTGCATTAATCGATTGAATGTAGCTGGGACATTCGTCAATCCAAACAGCATGACAGTGAATTCATAATGCCCATACCCAGTATTGATGGTGGCTGTCTTCGGGATATCTTGCTCATTAATCCTGATCTGATAATACCCTGATTTGAGATCTATCTTTGTGATCTGGGCTCCACTTAGCCTGTCCAGAAGCTCATCAATTCTGGGAATAGGATACTTATTCTTAACTGTCAGCCAGCAGGCTGATTGAGACCTCTGTAGCTGATTGAGACCTCTGTAGTCCACACAGAGTCTTAGCCTGATTTGAGATCTATCTTTGTGATCTGGGCTCCACTTAGCCTGTCCAGAAGCTCATCAATTCTGGGAATAGGATACTTATTCTTAACTGTCAGTAGGCTGATTGAGACCTTTGTAGCTGATTGAGACCTCTGTAGTCTACACAGAGTCTTAGCGTTCCATCTTTCTTTTTCTGAAAGAGAACTGGCGCACCCCAAGGTGAAACAATTGGTCTTACAAACCCTTGTTCTAACAGCTTGAGACCTCTGTAGTCCACACAGATTCTTAGCGTTCCATCTTTCTTTTTCTGAAAGAGAACTGGTGCACCCCAAGGTGAAACACTGGGTCTTACAAACCCTTGTTCTAATAGCTGTCTAAGCTATTCCTTGAGTTTGATGGCTTTAGTAACTGGCATTTTGTATGTGTGTAGGGCTACTGGCTGAGCTCCGGGGGTCAATTCTATCACATGATCTACTTCTCGAATTGGAGGCATCTCTATTAATTCTGCTGGGAATAAATCATCATAATCACTTAACCATTCACGTTCTTTAGCTTTTAACTTTGAGTCTACTGGATTCATTTTGACAACATAAATGAGTTGCTTCTAAGTCCTTTCAGTAACTCAGAAGCCTTTAGTAACTACAGACTTGGGGATCCTGAAATTCCGGTTCCTTGAACTTTATTTCCGTGAGGTCATGGCAGGAAATGGTCCCATTATGACAGTGAATGTCTGCTTGATTTTTATGGAGCCAATCCATTACAAGGATCCCGTCGAAAACTCCCAAAGGTATAACTCTGAACTGATAGTCAGTTAAATTCCCATCTAGAATGAACTGAATACGATTTGTCTCAAGGTGAGTGAAAAGAATCTTCCCACTTGCCAATTCAACTTGCATAGGTTTCCTTGATTTCTGATCTAAGACTAGCTTACGCAAGCATCTAGGTGAAATGAAAGAATGAGTACTACTTGAATCAATCAAAAGCTTAAAAGGCTTACCATGATGTATACTGCTGTAGAAATAGCCTCAGCCCAATAGCAATGCGGCATATTCTTCTCTTCCATCAATGCTCGCGCAATCTCAGCAATGCGGCATATTCTTCTCTTCCATCAATGCTCGCGCAATCTCAGCAATGTGCTTGTTTTTTCGCTCAGCAACTCCATTTTGCTGCGGAGTGTATCTGTATGTATATTTTCTCCGAATACTATTCTTCTTCAAATATTCAGAGAACTCATTGGAGAAGTACTCTCCCCCTCCATCTGACCTTAGGCACTTTACATATTTCCCTGTTTGCTTTTCAACCAAAACTCTGAAATTCTGAAAGTGAGTGAACACCTCACTCTTCTCTTTCATGAAATATACCCACACTTTCCTTGTGTGGTCATCAATGAAAGTCACATAATACCTGCAGCCTTCCATAGATATGGTCTTCGTAGGACCCCATACATCTGAATGCACAACATCTAGTGCATTTCTGCTCACATATCTGTTACATGGAAACACATGCTTTGTTTGCTTTCCAAATTGGCATGCTTCTTAGATTTTAT
Organism: Cibotium barometz; assembly: GCF_041138505.1. Classification (NCBI taxonomy): domain Eukaryota; kingdom Viridiplantae; phylum Streptophyta; class Polypodiopsida; order Cyatheales; family Cibotiaceae; genus Cibotium; species Cibotium barometz. Next base: position 15,834,555 of record NC_141050.1, read on the forward strand.
GCATACCTTCCACTTTAAATTTTGGCAGCCTTGTCACAATTCCTTTTGTCTGCATAGACTTCAATCTCTGCACATTCACATGTCCAATTCTTTTATGCCATATGTCTTTGTCTGCAACAATTCCTGAACCATTTGCAAACATCGCAGCACTCATCTCAGGCATGTCTACATCCAACGTAAACATTCTGCCCACTCTGTTGCCTTTTGCAACCAACCTGCACTTGTCTTTAAAATCTTCAACATAACATCCATCAGGGTTAAATCGAACCTGCAAACCCTGCTCAATCATCTGGCCAACTGAAACCAGATTCTTTGTTATGTTCGGTACATGAAGTACATCTGCAAGGTACTTCACTTTGCCATCCTGCATAGACAATGGCACATCTCCAACGTGGGCAATTGGATGAGCAGTGTCATCCCATGTTTCCCCCTGGTCTTTCCGGTTTTTCATCTCCTTGAACCACTCCCCATGACTCGTCATGTGGTTCGAAGCGCCTGAATCCACATACCATACATTATCTTTTTGTGCTGCATCAACATTTTCAGACATGGCATTCACAACATGCTGCATAACAAACAACCTTTCATTATCCTCATTATTTCTGCTTGAGGATGCATAGTTGTTTTGCTGTGCACTTTCCCATTTTGTATGTCAGCATGCTTCTTATAACATTCTGACTACACATGTCCAGGCTTACCATAATAATAGCATTCACGTGCATCGTTATATTGCCTTTGCCAATTTCCACGGCCTCTTTAACTCCCCCTGCCTCTGAATTTGCCTCTTCCACCTGCGTGTTGTTGTTGTTGTTGATTCTGGGATTGTTGTTGTTGCTGCTGCTGTGCTGGCCATAATTCTGATTACCTGTTCGGCCACCTCCTTGACAGCGTCCATGGCCTCCTCTACCTCGTCCTCTTCCTGAACTTGTGTAGAAGGCCTATTGCTCTGAACTGTTTTTGCTTTGTGAAGACTGTTGGTCTTCACCCAAGCTCTTCTCTTCGCATAGACACCAAATCTGTAAAGTTGGGAATGTTTTCCCGAGTCTGAATAGACGTCTTAAACGCCTTGTATTGTGGCCCGAGACCACGTAGACAGACTTCCACCTTGTCATCATCATCTATTGACACACCAATAGATGCAAGGGATTCCACAATACCCTTTATCTTCAAAGCATAGTCATTCACAAACATGCTCTTTTTCTCCACAGTATGAAGTTCATTCTTCAACTGTATCTTACGTGCCTTGGTATTTGTTTCATAAAGCTTTACCAAGGTGTCCCACGCCTCCTTGGGGGACTTGGCATCCTGAATGTGCCCAATCATGGTGTCCTGTATACTAATGGAAAGCCAATACATTACTTTCCTGGCTCCTTGGTTCCAGTCTTTAAACTCTTTCACATCTGCAGCAGTCGGATTTATATCCGGTATCTCCGGTGCCTCTTCATGCTCACCTTCTATGTAGTCCCAATAGCCTTTTCCCATCAGAAAATTCGTTAACCTGAACCTCCAAGCATGGAAGTTATTCTTATCCAACTTCTCAGCCACAATATGTGTTATGCCATCATTAGACATCTTGCCAAATACACAATTTTACCAGAAACTACACTCTGGTTTTTCTGCACAAACTGCTGTATTTTCTGCACAGCGGTACTGTAGTACTCTCAAATGTCACAACCAGTGACTTCAATGTGCATACATACACCCAATGGCAACTGTAGACCTCTCAAATGTCACAAGGGTTCTCTATAATGTGAACCCGACTAAAATGAGCTGGCGCTATAACTATGCCAGTCTCTAGAATGGCTGTCATCCCACTGTCACACAGCCTGTCATCCCACTGGCCGCATATCTCCCATGATCTCACCAACCATGCCAGTGGTGTAAGTGTGGGGCCTATCCCCCAGGCGGGTCATCAATGGCCACCGCCTCACTAGACGAGCTCGATATCTCAACAAGGTGGTGTGAAGCTAAGTTAAAGCATCAGGAGATGGCTCGTGTGGTAGGAGAGGGAGATTGATGACCAAGAGTTGAATCAGTGGAAGGTGGGAGAAACGGGAGATAATAAGGAGAGGGTTTGGACAAGAGATAGGCTAGTGGTCACACTCTACTCAATAGGCAGAAGAGAAGGAGGTTGATGTTGAGCTAGAGGTGAAAGCTTTCATGGCTGACTAATGGGAGTCACCCATTAGCCACTGCCTAACGAGAGGCCGGTCTTGTTGTTGGCAACGAGAGAGGAAGAGGTTTTTCCCGAGAGAAGCAAGGGAAGGGGGTCATGAGGTGGGAGCAAAGAAGGTAAATGGGAGGGGGGGGGTCACGAGAAACTATTCAAATTGTAGAAACTATTTGTAGAAAATATTTAAATTGTGGGTTTTTAGAAAGATTTTTAGATAATGCTTGGGTACTAGTGGGTTTATGTTGCAAAGGATGCAATGAATTTCCTTCTGTTTTGTTGCATTTATTAGCTAAGAAATGAGAAAATAGTGAAAAATTTTCAAATAGGCTTGCTAAATTGGCTTGGCGCGCGCGCGTGTGTGTGTGTGTGTAGATGTGGAGGAGTATGATGTGAATTTGGGGGAGCATAACACCAGACTTGACATTGAGTATGGGGCCTTATTATTGAGAAAATTTATACATAGCCCAGGCACAAAGCATTGGTAGTCTGTTAAATGGGTGTTTCATTATGTAAAGGGCACCAAGCACTTTGGGTTGTTTTATCCCAAGAGGGGAAAATCTCAACTACGTGCATTTATAGACTTAGACTAGGCTAGATGTTACAACACACGAGTGGTTTTTGCTCACCTTGGTGATTCATGTATATCATGGCTCAACAAGAAGCAACTCATTGTGGCCACTTCTAACTGTGAAGCAGAGCACAGGGCATCATTTATGCTATAGTTGAGCATGTTTGGCTTAGACGCCTTATTGCTGATTTGGGTATTGGCGAGTCCTTAACCACTACCATCTTTAGTGACATTCAGAGTGTTATGATAGCTATGAGAAATCTAATTTTTCATGCTTGCACAAAGCACATTAAGGTGCATTATCATTATGTCAGGGAGAGATGCTATGCAGGGGAAATCATCTTAGCTTATGTTCCAACACGACAACATGGCATATTTATTCATGAAGGCTCTCTCACGAGAAAAGTTTGAAGCTTTTTACAAAGCTTTACTTCCCTTTGGGGATTAGTCTGGGCTCCCTCTGCTAGTCCAAAGAGCTCGTCACATCTCTTTGCTCTTAGTACGAGATCACCCCTTGTTCACACATTCATTATCTATCTATCTCTCATTGTGTGCTCCCTTGAGCTTCTCCACTTTGTGTGTGTGTGTGTGTGTGTGTGCATTCCTGCAACCCTATTTCCAATAGGTGGTACACGATTGAGTCATAAAAAAGCGCACCTGGAGCCAACGGTCATTATAGTAGTGATTGCAACCTCTCTTGAGAAGGGTATATTACACTTTGAAATCATGCTATTCTATGTCCTTGATCTCTATCATCATCAACCAACACAATTGACTATCCTTAATGGTAGAGTATTTTTGTGCTCTGGGCTTCACTGAACATAATTCTAACCAATTGGAGCATGAGAATATTTGACCCTCCATAGTGTAACAAAGTCCTTCTAGCATAGAAATTTTTGAATGTACAAATAATCCTAGGCTAGATCCTTGGATTGATAAAGTTTCCACCATGTAAGCCACATCTTTGATGTAGAAGATCTCTCCGACTTTAAAGTCAGAAGATCTCTCCAACTTTAAAGTCGGAAGATCTCTCTAACTTTAATAGGCAAATGTGGTGGTCGCATATCATTATCTTCGATATGATAATTCACATATTGAAGATGTAGATATTCTCTCCAACATCTTCGATATGATATTCACATATCTTTGATGGAGAAGATCTCTTTGAGTTTAATGGGAAAGTGTGGTGGTTGCTATATCATCATCTTCGATATGATATTTACATACTGAAGATGTCTTGCTAAAGTTAGCATTTATATTTTAAAGACAACTATACATTAAAAGGTCTTGGAGCATTTTTGGGTTTTTGAAAAAAGAACCTAGTTTCTCTTGACAGATGTTGATAGTGCTCTTATATTTGCAATATAAAACTTTTAGCTATAGCTCCTATGATAAACATTTTTAATACCCTAGTTGCTAAGCATAGTGCATTGCTTCCATGTCTTTTAGTGTATACAATGGAGGAATTCTTTGCAATCTCACTAATTGTGTACTACTTAGATGAGCAAGTGGAGCATGAATTATACTTATTGTTATTAATTGAGTATATCTTATGTTCTCTTGAGATTTATTTGATGGAGTATATCTTGTATGCCCTTGAATATACTTATTGTTATTATTTGAGTATATCTTATGTTCCCTAAGATTGATTTGATGGAGTATATCTTATGTTCCCTTGATTTGATGGAGTATATCTTGTATCCCCTTGAGCCTGTCTACTTGATGAGCTCAAAGTTGCATCATTTCCTCCTTCTTTGATTATGTTCTTGTTCATCTCATCCCATTCTATACTCATATAGTGAATGACCATATTGGAGTGGTTGTTGCCCTTATCTATTGAAGGCTATAACATTGCTCATATTGTTGGTTGCATCTAAACACAACAAATTCTAGATTCTTTGTCAAAATATTATCTCCATGATTAACATAAACACAATGTAGGAAAGATACAATTTTTTGCTGGACTCAAGCAACCTTTATATGGGTTATCATCAATAAGCACAATTCTTTTAACAAAGTAATGACCACTTCACTCGCACCATACTTTTTGTAAGATCCTTCTAAGAACTAAGTTTAATTGAGCGTGAAAAATATTGTGTTCAAATGTGTAAGGCCTCATGAATAAATATATACAAAAATAGAAAAAGTTTTTTAAGTGAAATTAGCAAGGTTCATGTGCATAAATTAATAAGAAAACCCATGTGTGCTCATGTGCACATGAGTGTGCACACTTGCATTTAATATAGGTCAAAAAGGAAAAATGAGAAATTTAATTAAAATAAAAAAATATTAGGAAAAATGCCATTATTTAATTAAAAAATAATAATAATATTTAATTAGAATAGAAAATAAAAAATATTAGGATAAATGCCATTATTTAATTAAAAATGTTAAGGACAAAATCACTTATGAAAAATTCAATTGGTAGAGGCACAACTATGTGTGTGTGAATATTAATTTAGTTTAATGGATAGAGGGCTAATTTCCCTAAGGTATGGAAAAACATGGTTTAGCCAAAACAAGGTGGATTTGGGTTGGTAGGTGGTAGTTTGCTTACCTATGATATTTTACTAGTGGTAGGTGGTAGTTAGCTTACCTATGGTATTTTATTAGTGGTATGTGGTTTATGCAAAACAAGAGTAGTGCATTCTCTATTAGTTCTCTCTCGATAAAGTGTATGGATGTAACTCTAAAGTTGAGTTTAAACCACAAATTGCATGGTTTGCATGGATTGCATGATAGGTATTAACTCAAGTAGACTATGTGCATGTAGAAGATCCTAGCCATCCTTTTCAAGTATAAATATCCCCTATCGTCCTTGTGAAATCCATAAATTTCCTTCATAAGGTTGTATGCACAAAATTAAATAAACGATATGAATAAGCATTCTAGTAATACTAAGGCATGAAATTGAACCCGATTGAAGGATTAGATTAATTTTTGAATAGGGAATAATTTTTGCTCATGCCTTCAATAACATAGAATTATGTGGTTATAGAAATTAGCTTAGGTTAAATTAATAATTTGACCTTAGGATAAAATTTATACTAAGGGATAAAACACTATACTTTAATAAGGGTGTATCTCAATTTAGGAGGTTGAGCCTTAGATAGGATAAATTAAATTGCCTTGATTTATGATATTAATTAGGGTTAAAATGAGATGTGCACTAAAATATGCACATAAATGTGTGCATCAAGTATGTGCACAAATGTGTACATCAATTGTGCACATAAATGTGTACATTGACTGTTCATAAGAGAAATGATTTAGGTTCTTAGAATTAGGGCATTCATTAAGTGAAGAGCAATATTAAGATTTTAGATTAAGAATATGGTCTATTCTAGAGTTAACCCTAGGCCTAGAGAGAGAAAGAAAAATTAGGGTTATAGAGAGAGAAAATAGCTTTATAAAATACCCTAAATTAATTAGAAATTATTTGGATAGATGTTTATAATTATTTTTTAGAATCGTGCAAGGAATTCTAGAGTGAGAAAGATTTTACAAGGAGAATTCTAGATAGAGAAGAGGAGATTCTAGAGAGAGGAAGAGAAGTGACCTTTTAAACAAGTAGGAGAATTCTAGAGAGAAGAGCAGATTCTAGAGAGAGGAAGAGATTCTACAAGGAGAATTCTAGAGAGAGAAAGAGAAGTGACCTTTTAGACCAGTAAGATTAAGGCCAAGAGTAGGTTAAATCTAAAAATTAATTCTAAAAAGTCAATTCAATTATGATTGGATTAAGTCCGTCTCTCAAGAAACAAAATTTTTTAGAGAGAGAATGTCCTAATAACACTTAAATCAAGAGATTAAGAGTACCTTAATCAAGTGAAGGATTGTGTCTCAAAAGGAAAGTCTAGGATGCCTTGAAAAACCAAGATAAAATGACATTTGATGAAGAATAAGGACTTAGACAAAAATCTAGAATATAAAAATAGGGATTTATGTGCTTAATTAAAAGAGACCCAATCCTCAAGGAATTGATTTAAAAATTAAGAAACCAAGATTTGAATGAATTTAAGGGACCTTCAAGGAGAGATGTCCTTAAGATCCTTAAGTATGAACAATTTATGTTAGAAGGATTATCAATTTAGAATAAGGCCCAATGTATTGAAGGGGAACACATTAATTGGGTAATTAGCCATGGGTGCCTGGACATGTAAATAAATAATGGACCCTAAGGCCATGTGTACACACTATGGACCTATATAAGTGAATTAGGGAGATGGAAATTCACCTTTTGACAACAATCTTGAGCCCAAGCTCTTGGCTATAGTGGTACTCCCATTGAGTGCGTATGTGTGTTACTCCACTTGAGTGCATCTCTCACCCTAACCCTAATATCTTTCTTACATTGGTATCAGATCCTAGATTTTGATCCATCTTCATCTTCTTCTTCCTTTCATTCACTTTTTGTAAAACAAAATTCAAAAAAATGTGTTTTTCTTGAGTTTCTTGATCTTGTTAAACTTTCTTGATCTTTACCAAGTTTTTCTTGAGGAAATTGGTGCAAGAATGGAAAATACTTCAAGTTTAATGATAAGAATCATGGAAATGGTGATCTTGAGTGATGGCCATGGAATTAGGACATACTTTGGTCTCAATTTTGAGCAAATAGGACCAAATTTTGATAGCTGGACATGGTGTAGCCAAACTTTTAGTGTGTGCAATGGACAAAGCTTCATGGTATGGACCTGCATCATCTTCCCCTTCATCCCTCTCTCATGTTTTTGAATCTATGGGGTGGATTTGGAGCAAGATTGACCACCATTGAAGTATGGGAAGGCACCGAGGAGACTATTAGCAACGTTTGGAGGTTCTATGGGGAAAAATGGTGTCGCCTTCTATTGTTTGTCTCCACGACTACTCATGATTTTGCCACCTATATTTTGGTTCACTTCTCAAACCCTAGCCCACCATAATCACCAAAGCTTGAGTTATTATGCTTTTTCTTCATGTTATAGAGCATATAAGAGTCATTATGTTTATGATTGGCACCATTTCTTGTTAAAAAGAGGGAACGAGTTGTGTTGATTTCTCTAGGGTTTCATGGGAGAGTGCATTGTGAAGCTCTTTCTTGTGTGGTAAAGCTCTTTCTTGCATCATCATGTCTTCTTCTCCATGAAAAATCTATGAAGTGGTGTTCTTTGCAAGCCGTAATCACCATAGCCTTGTGTTTTGATTCCTTTTTCTTCTCATGTGGTAAAGCATATATGCCTATAATGCTTACTATGCTTGAGTTAACTAGCACCAAACTTGTCATATTTAGCAAAAGATCATCATAATGCTCAAAATTTTAGGGATTTTCATTTCCATTAAGCCTTTTCAAAAGCAATGAATCAAAATTTGGGGATGCTCATGATCATTAATCTTTCTTTTCTTCAACAGAATCTTGACTTAGTAGCATTAATGATGCATTAAGCCAAAATCTTGAATCATTTTGATCAGATGCATATCTTGTGCAAATTTGAGTTATTTCTTCAAAAATTGGCATTTACCTTCATCTTAATCAAGCTTAATGAACATCGATGCATGATTCTCTCTCATTCATTTGATCAATGACATGAATTCTCTCTCATTCATTTGATCAATGACATGAATTCTTCATGGAATTGTGCATGGATTTGATCTTGTGTTTACATAATTGGTATTGAGCTATAGCATTGAGGAATATGCAAGGAAAGTGCTTGAAGTTGTGCATTAGCAAATAACCATCTTGGATTTCACTTTTGCAAGACTCACCATTAAAAGTTTCCCAGATGGTAGAGAAGGTATCAAAACCTATTTTCTATCACTGTCAAATCATACATGTTTTTTTTGGAAAATGTCAAAATGAATTTCAAATTTTGCACCCTTTTTCAAACATGCTACAAAAAGAATATGGAAACAATTTATATGAGAGACTTGTAGTATTTTTGGAGTGCTGCAACTTTACTTCCCTAACCTTATCAAAATTATTATGTTTGGTGGCATAAACAATAGTCAAAATATTTTCTCCATAAGCTTGATTTTACTGTCTTTAGTGTATTTTTTGCCTCGATTTTCAGGTGGACTTTTATGACAGTTGGTTGGAGGCTGGAACGATGGAATCATCTTGGTCTACTCAAGGAAAGATTTCAAGAGCCCAAAAAGATCTTGAAAACGAAATCATTCTCTAGGATAGCTTGTGGAACACTTGAGAAATTCAACACATAAATTCAACCATGAAAACACATGCTTTGCAGGTTTCAACAAAATCAAATAAATTGAATAAAAACATAGCAAATATAATACTTAACTCCAAGACAAACATGCTAGGTGCAATCTTCCCCCCCTTGTGCGTGGCCTTCCCCCCACACAAGAGCATTTTTATTAGTTTTCAATAGGCCATAGCCCCCAAAAATATACAAAGTGTGCTTTTAGAGAGCACGACACTCTTCCACAACAAAAATAGAGTGTCCCAAAAATTGGGGCTAGGGTAAAGCCTTTAGGCTTTAATAAATTCAACATTATAAATGTATTTTTCCCAATGTATCAAAATGGAAAAATCAACTACTAAGATTACTAAATATGATGCGCATAAGAAACATTCTCCTCGACATTATTCATCAATCCTCGTAATCTTCATCACCTGAAAATATAAGCCCAATTAATAATTAAATTAATCCCATAAATATTAAACAGGCACAAACCATCACCAACTCATGACTACCAGGCGTAAGTATCCCAGGAATCACCCTGCCATACAAACCTAACTGAAATAATCATAGATGGCTCCAAGCATACGTCATATACCGCACGTATGAATATTTATAGTGGTGTTACCCACGATATTAACATAGCCGGCATGACGCAAGAGTAACCTAGGCGTCCCCAAATTACTCAAGAGGGAAAAATAATATTCTTAAAGAGGACTTAAAATATATTCTCATGACATCCCTCTTGCTTGAGTTTGCAATTGCCCTCAATTGCGGGTTTGCTGGGTTTGAAAAGAACGAAGGATCTCAGGATAAGCTCGAAAAAATTTCTCGGGCATCCATTTTGCATCTTCTTGATGAGGATGGTTTTTGAATGTCAAAAGATATTTGATGTATTGGTTCCCAGTTCTTGTTGTTGTCGTCTCTTGATCAATAATAGCATCAGGAACTAAGACTTCTTCCTCTCCTTCAACAAGAAGTGGTTCCTCAAATTGGGTGAGAAGGAAATGTTCCTTTTCAAGAGATGAATATGGAAAGAGTTGTGGATATTCCAATTAGATGGCAACTCTAGTCTATAGGCCACATCGTTAATCTTTTCAATAATTTTAAATGGTCCATAGTATCTAGGTCCAAGTTTAACTGCAGGGAATTTTTCCACACACTTCAATCGTCTCTTCTCAATTCTCAAAAGTACATAATCACCTTCTTGGAATGAAAAATCTTTACGCTTTCTATTTGCTTAAAATGTATACTTCTCTTGAGCTCTTGCAATACAGTCACGCACTTCAGATAAAATGCGATCAAAGTCTCGAGTATATTGGTCAATAGCTTCAATCTTATGGGAGAGTCTAGTAGCCGGAATAGGCAAAGCTCTACCATAATCTCAAATGGTGCTCGACCAATAGCAGTATGAGGAGTATTATTATAAGCAAATTGGAGTAGACGTATGTACTTATCCCATGAACTAGGTTGCTGGGAAACATAGGCTCTAAGCATATCCAAGATAGTGCTATTCGTGACTTTGGTCTGTCCATTTGATTCAGGATGAAAAGTCGTAGAAAAATCTAACTTAGTGCCTAAGTTTGAGAAAAAGAGCAATCCAAAAGTGACTACAAAATTTGGAATCTCTATCAAAAACTATCACTTTGGGTAGACCATGATGAACAAAGATTTGCTTGACAAATATGGTCGCAGCTTGCTAAGAAGTCAGTGTCTTTTTACATGGAATGAAATAGGCTTGCTTACTAAACCTGTCCACTATTGTCCAAATCATGTCATGATGACTGGAAGTAGTAGGAAAGCCTGTAATGAAGTCCATAGACACTTGTTCCCATGGTCGGTCTGGAATGGGTAAAGGCATAAGCAATCCCAAAGCTTTGCCTTTGTAGCTTTTAATTGCTTGACAAATGTTACACTCAGCTACAAATTTTGCTACATAATTTTTCAAATGAGACCAAAAGAATTCTTGAGAAACTACGGAAACTCCTCTATGTCCCATGAATGGTGGTTGGTGCATCTCTTCCAAGACAAGTTGTCTACAAGGTTGAGTAACACATAATCTTTTCTCAAAGAAAAGATAGCCATCATTATGAGAATAATTTCCTTGAGGTATCCAATTGTTTTCACGCAATTTGATCCATATCTCAGAAAAATCTCGATCTACTTCATAAGTTTCTTTCATAAGTACAAATGGTTCACTTTCAATAGCGAAAATGCTGTTGATATGAGGTCTTCTACTTATAGCATCGGCAACAACATTTTTCTTTCCATTGGTATTGAATCATGGGTTGGAAACTTTGTATGAAAGATGCCCATTTGATGTGCCTATCTGAAATAAGGGGTTGCAAAAGCAAATGCCTAATGCTTTGTTGATCAGTCTTGATAAGAAATTCTGAACCCATTAGGTAATGCTTCCAAATCTTCAAGGCATGCACAACTGCTGCTAATTCCTTGTCATATGTACTATAATTTGTTTCAGCAGGTTTTAGCTTTCGACTTTCATAGGCAATAGGATGGTTGTCTTGCATAAGCACAGCACCAAAACCTTTGCCACTAGCATCATTACTACCACAAAGAATGGTCTTTGAAAGTCAGGTAGTGTAAGAACTGGTGCATGAGTTAATGCATCCTTGAGTAGTAGAAAAGATTTATCTTGACTTTCGGTCCAATGAAAAAATGTAGTTTTCTTGAGAAGTTTCGTCAAAGCCTTGTGCAATATAAGCAGAATTCTTGACAAACTTCCTATAGTAACTACATAGACCTAGAAAAGATCTAAGGTCATGAATGTCTTGAGGTGTAGGCCAAGAGGCTATACACTCAATCTTCTTAGGATCCACACGGATTCCTTCAGCTAACACTATATAGTCTAAGTATTCAATCTCTTTTTGAAAGAAAGAACTCTTTTCAAGATTGACATACAATTCATTTTCTCTCAAAAGATTAAACACTTGCTCCAAGTGTTGCTCATGCTTTTGATGATTCTCGCTGCTGAAAACAAGAATATCATCAAAGAACACCACAACAAAGCTTTGAAACTTTAGGAAAATGCGATTCATCATACGACTGAATGTAGCTGGAGCATTGGTCAAACCAAATGGCATAACCAAAAACTCATAATGGCCAGTCTGGGTTCTAAATGCAGTCTTGAATATGTCTGACTCAGTCATGCGTACTTGATGATAACCAGACTTTAAGTCAATCTTGCTAAAGACCTTTGAACCTGTAAGCTTATCAAGTAAGTCATCTACCCTAGGGATAGGGTATCTGTTCTTGACAGTGATTTTGTTCAATGCTCGGTAGTCAACACACATTTGGAAAGTTCCATTCTTCTTTTTAACAAGAAGGACTGGAGCTCCAAAGGGTGAACTACTAGGTCTAATAAGGCCTCTTTCTAACAAATCCTCGATTTGTTTTTGGATTTATTTTTGCTCTAAATTGTTGACTCTATAAGGAGCTTTACAAGGTGGAGAGTTGCCTGCTGGCAATAAGTCAATACTATGGTCTTCAGGCCTTGAATTAGGTAATCCCCTGGAGGTAAATTTTCCATAAAACAATCCCTGAATTTGGAGATATAAGGATCAAGTTTTGGACTTTTGGATGTGTTAAACTCAGCGTTAAGCTGGTTAACCCAAACCATATAAGTCTTCTCCCTTTTCCTAAGAGCTCGCTTTGCTTGAGTATGACTCAATAAAGGGCTCATCTCTCCTTTGATTAGACATTGGAGGAAAATATTTTCATTGTCCTTCCTTACACAAATGCTATGTGTATCATAGTCTATAATAGGGTTGTACATATGTCTCCAAGGCATACCCAATATTACATCTACGCCTTGTAAAGGTACAACTAAGAAATCCCTTTTTTCTGTTAAGAAATTGAAGCTTAAAGTTAAACCTTTTACCTCTTGCATGCAATTATACTTGGTTCCAGTAAATGCAGCTTTAACTCTATAATGTGTAGGTGAAGGTTGAATATTTAAAGCTCTAATTGCCTTTTCAGAAATAAAGTCATGAGTGCTACCATCGTCATGCAAAACAATAACTTCATGCTCATTAATTTTTCCTTTTATTTTGAGTAGCGAATGAGCTTGAGGCTTACCTTCTGCTTCTAAATAGTCAGGGTCAGAGTTACCCTCTTGTTTCGCACAAGTCCCGAGCAATTTCGAGTGATTTAGGAGACTTGGACTAGTCGAAATGCTGAAGAAATAATTTTCTGCACCTTAAACACCGCTCAAACAATTCTAAAAACTTGGTCAAACCTCTATAATAATTTTTGAGAGCTTTCAAAAATTTCCAAAAATTATTTTGGAATTTTTTGGCATTTATTAAGCTTTTTTGAGCCCTAAAAAGTCGATTTTTTGCACCCAAAAATCTAAAAATTGCAATTCTTTGGAATTTCCCTTGAAATAGGAAAATAGGTAGTGTGAAAACTCCAAAAGTTGATGTGACAAGCATTGGGCTCGGGAAAAGTGAAATTTAATTAAGATTAATTAATATTTTGTGAGCTTATGGCTTGGAAAGCACACGTCGTTGATTTTCGCCCGTCAGGCTACGTTTTGGCGCATCGAATTTGCTTGATTATATATATTTTTCATGGCTAAAGCTCACACAACATGCAGACTGTCCATTATAGGTTGCTTCTACCTTGAACCTTTGTAAAAACTGAGCAAATCACATGAGGTTTTTGGCTATGGGGAAACTATATGGTCAGATCTGAAATTCATGAAGCTTTGAGCAAAACCACTTTTTGATGAAGAAGAATGGTTTTGGGAAGAGGTAAGTGGGTTTGAGAAGTAGAGCTAGTTTGAGAATTTGAATTTTTGGTTAAAGACCACAAACTCTTCTTTTGCCTACTGGTTAAAAGCCTGCAACTTTCTTGAGAGTTGTGTTGATGAAGACCTTTCCCACCTTTCCACAAATCTCCTCGCCCAAGCTCTGATACCATTGAAAATGGAATCGTTCTCTAGGAGGATAGCTTGTGGAACACTTGAGAAATTCAACACATAAATTCAACCATGAAAACACATGCTTTGCAGGTTTCAACAAAATCAAATAAATTAAATAAAAACATAGCAAATATAATACTTAGCTCCAAGACAAACATGCTGGGTGCAATCTTCCCCCCCTTGTGCGTGGCCTTCTCCCCACACAAGAGCATTTTTATTAGCTTTCAACCAAAAATAGGCCATAGCCCCCAAAAATATACAAAGTGTGCTTTTAGAGAGCACGGCACTCTTCCACAACAAAAATAGAGTGTCCCAAAAATTGGGGCTAGGGTAAAGCCTTTAGGCTTTAATAAATTCAACATTATAAATGTATTTTTCCTAATGTATCAAAATGGAAAAATCAACTACTAAGATTACTAAATATGATGCGCATAAGAAACATTCTCCTGGACATTATTCATCAATCCTCATAATCTTCATCACCTGAAAATATAAGCCCAATTAATAATTAAATTAATCCCACAAATATTAAACAGGCACAAACCATCACCAACTCATGACTACCAGGCGTAAGTATCCCAGGAATCACCCTGCCATCATACAAACCTAACTGAAATAATCATAGACGGCCCCAAGCATACGTCATATACCGCACGTATTAATATTTATAGTGGTGTCACCCACGATATTAACATAGCCAGCATGACGCAAGAGTAACCTAGGCGTCCCCAAATTACTCAAGAGGGGAAAATAATATTCTTAAAGAGGACTTAAAATATATTGACAGATCTTAAAGATAAGCACTAGAACACGTTTATTGACCTCTCGATTTGGGAGATACATGCCGACAAGGCTACTTATTTTAACCTACCCTTAATTTTTTCACATGTGATTATGCAAGTTGTGATCATGCTCCATTTTTAACATGATTATGCAGGCATGATTATGTAATCATGCCTCACAATCCTAATTTTTCAATAGGATTATGCATCATGATGTGATTTTTAGGCGTGATTATGCATCATGATGTGATTTTTAGGTGTGATTATGCAACATAGTTGTAATTTTCTGGCGTGATCAAATTTTTTTTTGGCATGGTCGGCTTTTCCTAGCTGTGAGAGGAATTTTCTAGTGTGGTCAGATTTTCTCAGCCCCTTGATCGTATTTTTCCAATGTGATCAGATTTTTTTTGGCCATGATCAATTTTTTTTCGGCATGATTTTTTTGATGCAATCGACATTAGATTTTTTTGGCCATTGATCTCGAAACTTTCTAGCCGTTATCTTGTAGGTGTTTTTTTTCCTTCCCTAAGTTTTTATAGTGGTTTTAGAAATCAAGTTTGTCTGGAAGGAATGGTTTTAAATTTGATTTAGGAAGTGTAAGAGGTTTTTCCAAAAAGGTGAGTGGAAGACAAAAGTTGACACTTTATGACACCCTCTTATACATGTCATAAATGAATCCCAAAAGAACTCACAAGGCATCTTCACATCGAATGTACATTTACGAATGTACATTTACCAATATAATGAGTTGTGAAAAAAAAAAGTGAATAAGAGTTAATCTAAGATTAACCCTTTCACTAATATTTCCCCCCTTTTTGGCTTGATTAAGAGTCCTAATTAACCAATAATCATTAATTAATTCATACAATTAAGCAACAAAATTTCTCCTTATGTAAAATCGAATCCTTATGCATATGCACACTATATGTACATAAAAAGGGGGGGAAATGCACATGCACATTTTTGGTTAGTAAACCTAGCCTCATAAATTCTCTTTTACTAAATCTAGAGAACCTTAAGGGAATCATACCCCTAAATTCTCCAAAGATAATTTGGTAAAACTAGGGGTCCAAAGGTATAAAAAATATGCCCAATTTCTTCTATGCAGTTTTTATCATAAGAATACCATAAATAATATTTACAGCCCAAATAAATTCTCAAATTCAAGTTGATTCAATAGGATAGCTAAAGGTCTGTCCTTCTTGGTTCATTCAATTAAGCTTCTAAAGGTCTAGTGGTCAATGGGTATAAATCACATTATTTAAATCATTTTCCCTTCTTTGGTTATTTGCAAAGAGCTAAAATAAAGAAAAATTCATTCCTTTTACTAATCAATGAACTTTTGAATTCAAAATTGAAACAATTACAGTCTATACTTCAAAAATTTAAATTTAATCTAAGGGATATAAACTTACATGTATAAAGGATTGAAATTTGATATATAGAGGTGTTGTAGATGAAACGATGCAGGGGGGAGCTTGAGCTCTTGCACAAGCACACACACATTCACAAAACCCTAATAGAGAACACACAAGGTGAGAGGCTGAAAATCTTCTTCTTCTTCACTCAACACTCAACACACCATATACAAGATAAGAGTGTGCACAATATGAAAGGTACTCAACCAAATACATACAAGGGTTCTCTATAGTGTGAACCCAACTAAATGAGCTGGCGCTATAACTATGCCAGTCTCTAGAATGGCTGTCACACAGCCTGTTATCCCACTAGCCGCATATCACCCAAGATCTCACCAACTATGCCAGTGGTATAAGTGTGGGGCCTATCCCCCAGGCGGGTCATCAGTGTCCACCGCCTCACTAGACGAGCTCGATATCTCAACACTCCCCCTCGAGCTCAACTCCATCTCATGTACACCAAGCGAAGCCCTGAATCTGCGGAGCTTCTCTATACCCAATGCTTTGGTGAAGATGTCAGCTACCTGATCCTATGTGCTGATATAAACAAGGTCAAGGTCTCTTGCCAAGACCTTCTCTCTAACAAAATGGTAGTGGACCTCTATATGCTTCGTACGAGCATGAAAAACTGGGTTCCTAGCCAACTGTATACTGCTAATGTTGTCACAGAAAATGACAACTTGTCTATCCACAAATCTGCAAGTAGCTTTCTCAACCAAGCTACATGTACTCGGCCTCTGTACTGGATAGAGCAACCATAGGCTGCTTCTTGCTGCTCCAAGTCACCAGCAGCACTCCCCAAAGAAAACATGAAGCCACTAGTAGATCTTCTATCTGAGATACTACCAGCCCAATCAGCATCTGTGTACCCATGTACACATATCTCTGTCCCAGTCTCATAAAATAGTCCACAATACAAAGTAGATCTCACATACCTCAGTACGCGTCTCAATGCATCCAAATGCGATTTTCGTGGAACCTGCATAAACTGACTCACCAACCCAACAGCATAGCTCAAATCTGGTCTGGTGATCGTCATATAGATCAAGCTTCCTACTATGCGCCTATACATAGTAGGATCCTCCAAAATCTCTCCTGAATCTGCACTCAACTTGCCATTATGATCCAATGGCATAGAAATAGGCTTACAGCCTGTCATACCATACTTGGACAACATGTCCAAGCCATAGTGTCTCTGCAGTAATCCAATACCATGTGGTGACCTAATCACCTCAATGCCCAAGAAATATCTGAGCTCCCCCAGATCCTTCATCTCAAACTTCTGTCTAAGCAAGATCTTTACATCAAATATCTTTGCATCATGGTCCCCCGTAATGATCAAGTCATCCACATAGATGACAACAAGCACAACCCCTCTATCACCATGTCTCACATACAGCGAGAAATCTGCATTGGCTACATGAAAGCCAATAGTGACAAGATATTCAGAAATCTTGTCAGACCATGCTCTTGGTGCTTAATTTAAGCCATACAAGGCTTTCTTCAACCTACAAACATGCTCGGGGTGACCCACATCCTCATAACCAGGTGGCTGCAACATATACACCTCTTCTTGCAAATCCCCATGCAAGAATGCATTCTTTACATCCATGATGAAAAGACCATTGCTTTGACGCAGCCTGCTATCACAACTCTGACTATTGCCATCTTGGCAAACTGGGCTAAAAGTTTCCTCATCATCAATGCCATATGTCTGCACATACCCTTTGGCTACCAATCTAGCCTTATACCTGTTTATGCTTCCATCACTGTTATGTTTTACTTTGTACACCCACTTGCATCCAATGGCTTTCTTGCCTTCAGGCAATTGCACTAAATCCCAAGTTTCATTTCCATATAGTGCATCCATCTCCTCATCCATAGCTTTCTCCTAACACACATTTCCAATAGCCTCATCAATGCATGTGGGCTCTACAACGTGCATAACCTTTGCCATATATGCATAGCGATGTGCCACATAACCATCATAGGTAAACCTCTGCATAGGGTTTTTCACTCTCCCAGATCTTCGCAGCTTTTCATTCATGGCTTCCATAGCCTTCTTTACACTAGGTGTTCTCATAGCTGGGATCCCAAGCTCCTCATCAAGGCTCATATCTGAGCCACTAAACTCTCCATCAACATGAGAATGCCCTGCAGAAATGTCAGGCATACCAAGGGGCTCAACCACTTTCTCTTTTCCTTTACGTGATGTACTAATCACATTTGCAGGACTGGTATTATGACATAGCCTGCCACTCCATGGTCTATCAACAGACCCACTAGATGAGGACTCTCCTGGTCCACTCAAAGACTGTGATTGCTGACCTGCATTCTGTGCAACCACACGTTCACTCACATCAGTCCCAACAGCTTCTTTTTCAGCAGCATACCAGCTGCTCATCTCATCAAAGACAACATCCCTGCTTACCCTCAACTCACGTGTAGCAGGGTTATAACACTTGCATCCCTTTTGCTCAAGGGAATATCCAATAAACACATATTTTTCAGCTTTTGGATCCAGCTTAGTTCTCAGCTCATCTGGCACATGCACATATGCAATGCATCCAAAAACTTTCAGATGAGACAAATCAGGTTTTCTGCCAGTAAACCTCTCCTCTGGAGTTACATCATGTATGGCTGTAGTTGGAGTCCTGTTCATGATGTATACTACTGTAGAAATAGTCTCAGCCCAATAGATATGCGGCATGTTCTTCTCTTCCATCAATGCTCGCGTAATCTCAGTAATGTGCCTGTTTTTCCGCTCAGCAACTCCATTTTGCTGCGGAGTGTATCTGCATGTAAACTGTCTCCGAATACCATTCTTCTTCAAAAATTCAGAGAACTCATTGGAGAAGTACTCTCCCCCTCCATCTGACCTTAGGCACTTTACATATTTCCTCGTTTGATTTTCAACCAAAACTCTGAAATTCTGAAAGTGAGTGAACACCTCACTCTTCTCCTTCATGAAATATACCCACACTTTCCTTGTGTGGTCATCAATGAATGTCACATAATACCTGTAGCCTCCCATAGACATGGTCTTCGTAGGACCCCATACATATGAATGCACAACATCTAGTGCATTTCTGCTCACATATCTGTTACGTGGAAATACATGCTTTTGTTGCTTTCCAAATTGGCATGCTTCACATATTCTCTGCATACCTTCCACTTTAAACTTTGGCAGCCCTGTCACAATCCCTTTTGTCTGCATAGACTTCATTCTCTGCACATTCACATGTCCAATTCTTTTATGCCATATGTCTGTGTCTGCAACAATTCTTGAACCATTTGCAAACATCGCAGCACTCATTTCAGGCATGTCTACATTCAACGTAAACATTCTGCCCACTCTGTTGCCTTTTGCAACCAACCTGCACTTGTCTTTAAAGTCTTCAACATAACAACCATCAGGGTTAAACCAAACCTGCAAACCCTACTCAATCATCTGGCCAACTGAAACCAAATTCTTTGTTATGTTTGGAACGTGCAGTACATCTGCAAGGTACTTCACTTTGCCATCCTACATAGACAATGGCACTTCTCCAACATGGGTAATTGGATGAGTAGTGTCATCCCCTATTTCCACAAAACCTGGTCGTTCAAGGTTTTTCATCTCCTTGCACCACTCCCTATGATGTCATGTGGTTCGAAGCACCTAAATCCACATACCATACATCATCTTTTTGTGCTGCTTCAACATTTTCAGACATGGCATTCACAACATGCTGCATAACAAATAACCTTTCATTATCCTCATTGTTTCTGCTTGAGGATGCATAGTTGTTCTGCTGCACTTTCCCATTTTGCATGTCAGCCTGCTTCTTATAACATTCTGCCTGCACATGTCCAGGCTTACCACAATAAAAGCATTCACGTGTATCATTATATTGCCTTTGCCAATTTCCACGTCCTCTTTGACTCCCCCTACCTCTGAATTTGCCTCTTCCACCTGTGTGTTGTTGATGTTGTCGTTGTGTATTCTGGTACTTTTGTTGCTGCTGCTACTGCTGGCCATGATTCTGATTACCTATTCGGCCACCTCCTTGACCGCTTCCACGGCGTCCTCTACCTCGTCCTCTACCTGAACTTGTGTAGAAGGCCTGTTACTCTGAACTGTTTTTGTTTTGTGAAGACTGTTGGTCTTCACCCAAGCTCTTCTCTTCTATAATCAGCATAGACACCAAATCTGTAAAGTTGGGAATGTTTTCCCGAGTCTGAATAGATGTCTTGAACGCCTTGTATTGTGGCCCAAGACCACATAGATAGACTTCCACCTTATCATCATTATCTACTGACACACCAATAGATGCAAGGGATTCCACAATACCCTTTATCTTCAATGCATAGTCATTCAGAGACATGCTCTTTTTCTCCACAGTATGAAGTTCATTCTTCAACTGTATCTTACGTGCCTTGGTATTTGTTTCATAGAGTTTTACCAAGGTGTCCCACGCCTCCTTGGGGGACTTGGCATCCTGAATGTGCCCAATCATGGTGTCCTGTATACTAATGGAGAGCCAATACATAACTTTCCTGGCTCCTTGGTTCCAGTCTTTAAACTCTTTCACATCTTGAGAGTAGTCGGATTTATGTCCGGTATCTCTAGTGCCTCTTTATGCTCACCTTCTATGTAGTCCCAATAGCCCTTTCCCATCAAGAAATTCGTCAACCTGAACCTCCAAGCATGGAAGTTATTCTTATCAAGCTTCTCAGCCACAATCTGTGTTATGCCATCATTTGACATCTTGCCAGACACACAATTTTACCAGAAACAGCACTCTGGTTTGTCTTGCACAAACTGCTATATTTCTGCATAGCGGTACTGTAGTACTCTCAAATGTCACAACCAGTGACCTCAATGTGCATACATACACCCAATGGCAACTGTTGACCTCTTTGCAGCACCCACGTATCTGCACAGCCAATCTGTCTTCCTGCAGTTCTTAAAACAGATTTCTGCAGAGAATTGATGACTTATCCGCAGTGCTCGAAATCGCCTGCTTTCTGAAAAACGGAGGTCCAGACGTGCCCAAAACGCGTTTTCGGCCCAGAAAATATCTGTCTGATAGGACATAGGACAATATAGTTGCCCTATAGGACAGTATAGTTGCCCTATAGCTTTACTCCCGGGAAGAAAGCTCCTCAATCAGAGATCGTTTGTCGGTGCCTCCCGTAGAGCTCCCGACAAGGGTGTAGTCACACAAATAGGGAAGAGTAGTTGGAGCTCTTACTCTCGTACCGCTTCTTGTGGTTCCCTTACTTGCAGATTAGTCCTTAGCACGAACTAGGCTCTGATACCATGAAAAAATGCAAGGGGGAAGAGAGCTTGAGCTCTTGCAAGCACACACACACACTCACAAAACCCTAATAGAGAACAGCCTGTCATCCCACTAGCCGCATATCACCCAAGATCTCACCAACTATGCCAGTGGTATAAGTGGGGCCTATCCCCCAGGCGGGTCATCAGTGTCCACCGCCTCACTAGACGAGCTCGATATCTCAACACTCCCCCTCGAGCTTAACTCCATCTCATATACACCAAGCAAAGCCCTGAATCTGCGGAGCTTCTCTGTACCCAATGCTTTGGTGAAGATATCAGCTACCTGATCCTGTGTGCTTACATAAACAAGGTCAAGGTCTCCTGCCAAGACCTTCTCTCTCACAAAATGGTAATGGACCTCTATATGCTTCGTACGAGCATGAAAAACTGGGTTCCTGGCCAACTGTATACTGCTAATGTTGTCACAAAAAATGACAACTTGTCTATCCACTGATAGACCCAAATCTGCAAGTAGCTTTCTCAACCAAGCTACCTCACATGTTGCCATAGCAGCTCCTCTGTACTTAGCCTCTGTACTGTGGATAGAGAAACCGTAGGCTGCTTCTTGCTGCTCCAAGTCACAGCAGCACTCCCCAAAGAAAACATGAAGCCACTAGTAGATCTTCTATCTGAGATACTACCAGCCCAATCAGCATCTGTGTACCCATGTACACATATCTCTGTCCCAGTCTCATAAAATAGTCCACAATACAAAGTAGATCTCACATACCTCAGTATGCATCTCAATGCATCAAAATGCAGTTTTCGTGGAACCTGCATAAACTGACTCACCAACCCAACAGCATAGCTCAAATCTGGTTTGGTCTGGTGATCGTCATATAGATCAAGCTTCCTACTATGCGCCTATACATAGTAGGATCCTCCAAAATCTCCAGGAGAGTCTTCATCTAGTGGGTCTGTTGATAGACCATGGAGTGGCAGGCTACGTCATAATACCAGTCCTGCAAATGTGATTAGTACATCACGTAAAGGAAAAGAGAAAGTGGTTGAGCCCCTTGGTATGCCTGACATTTCTGCAGGGCATTCTCATGTTGATGGAGAGTCTAGTGGCTCAGATATGAGCCTTGATGAGGAGCTTGGGATCCCAGCTATGAGAACACCTGGTGTAAAGAAGGCTATGGAAGCCATGAATGAAAAGCTGCGAAGATCTGGGAGAGTGAAAAACCCTATGTAGAGGTTTACCTATGATGGTTATGTGGCACATCACTATGCATATATGGGAAAGGTTGTGCAGGTTGTAGAGCCCACATACATTGATGAGGCTGTTGGAAATGTGTGTTGGGAGAAAGCTATGGATGAGGAGATGGATGCACTATATGGAAATGAAACTTGGGATTTAGTGCAATTGCCTGAAGGCAAGAAAGCCATTGGATGCAAGTGGGTGTACAAAGTAAAACATAACAGTGATGGAAGCATAAACAGGTATAAGGCTAGATTGGTAGGCAAAGGGTATGCACAGACATGTGGCATTGATTATGAGGAAACTTTCAGCCCAATTGCCAAGATGGCAACAGTGAGAGTTGTGATAGCAGTGGCTACGTCAAAGCAATGGTCTTTACATCAGATGGATGTAAAGAATGCATTCTTGCATGGGGATTTGCAAGAAGAGGTGTATATGTTGCAGCCACCTGGTTATGAGGATGTGGGTCACCCCAAGCATGTTTGCAGGTTGAAGAAAGCCTTGTATGGCTTAAATTAAGCACCAAGAGCATGGTCTGACAAGATTTCTAAATATCTTGTCACTATTGGCTTTCATGTAGCCAATGCAGATTTCTCGCTGTATGTGAGACATGGTGATAGAGGGGTTGTGCTTGTTGTCATCTATGTAGATGACTTGATCATTACGGGGGACCATGATGTAGAGATCTTTGATGTTAAGATCTTCCTTAGACAAAAGTTTGAGATGAAGGATCTGGGGGAGCTCAGATATTTCTTGGGCATTGAGGTGATTAGGTCACTACATGGTATTGGATTATTGCAGAGACACTATGGCTTGGACATGTTGTCCAAGTATGGTATGACAGGCTGTAAGCCTATTTCTATGCCATTGGATCATAATGGCAAGTTGAGTGCAGATTCAAGAGTCCCAACAGCTTCTTTTTCAGCAGCATACCAGCTGCTCATCTCATCAAAGACAACACCCCTGCTTACCCTCAACTCACGTGTAGTAGGGTTATAACACTTGTATCCCTTTTGCTCAAGGGAATATCCAATAAACACATATTTTTCAGCTTTTGGATCCAGCTTAGTTCTCAGCTCATCTGGCACATGCATATATGCAATGCATCCAAAAACTTTCAGATGAGACAAATCAGGTTTTCTGCCAGTAAACCTCTCCTCTGGAGTTACATCATGTATGGCTGCAGTTGGAGTCCTGTTCATGATGTATACTACTGTAGAAATAGTCTCAGCCCAATAGATATGCGGCATGTTCTTCTCTTCCATCAATGCTTGCGTAATCTCAGCAATGTGCCTGTTTTTCCGCTCAGCAACTCCATTTTGCTGCGGAGTGTATCTGCATGTAAACTGTCTCCGAATACCATTCTTCTTCAAAAATTCAGAGAACTCATTGGAGAAGTACTCTCCCCCTCCATCTGACCTTAGGCACTTTACATATTTCCCTGTTTGCTTTTCAACCAAAACTCTGAAATTCTGAAAGTAAGTGAACACCTCACTCTTCTCCTTCATGAAATATACCCACACTTTCCTTGTGTGGTCATCAATGAATGTCACATAATACCTGCAGCCTCCCATAGACACGGTCTTCGTAGGACCCCATACATATGAATGCACAACATCTAGTGCATTTCTGCTCACATATCTGCTACGTGGAAATACATGCTTTTTTTGCTTTCCAAATTGGCATGCTTCACATATTCTCTGCATACCTTCCACTTTAAACTTTGGCAGCCCTGTCACAATCCCTTTTGTCTGCATAGACTTCATTCTCTGCACATTCACATGTCCAATTCTTTTATACCATATGTCTGTGTCTGCAACAATTCCTGAACCATTTGCAAACATCGCAGCACTCATTTCAAGCATGTCTACATTCAACATAAACATTCTGCTCACTCTGTAGCCTTTTGCAACCAACCTGCACTTGTCTTTAAAGTCTTCAACATAACAACCATCAGGGTTAAACCGAACTTGCAAACCCTGCTCAATCATCTGGCTAACTGAAACCAAATTCTTTGTTATGTTCGAAACGTGCAGTACATCTGCAAGGTACTTCACTTTGCCATCCTACATAGACAATGGCACATCTTCAACTTGGGCAATTGGATGAGCAGTGTCATCCCCTGTTGTTTTAAACCTGGTCGTTCAAGGTTTTTCATCTCCTTGAACCACTCCCCATGACTTGTCATGTGGTTCGAAGCACCTGAATCCACATACCATACATCATCTTTTTGTGCTGCTTCAACATTTTCAGACATGGCATTCACGACATACTGCATAACAAACAACCTTTCATTATCGTCATTGTTTCTGCTTGAGGATGCATAGTTGTTCTGCTGCACTTTCCCATTTTGCATGTCAGCCTGCTTCTTATAACATTCTGCCTGCACATGTCCAGGCTTACCACAATAAAAGCATTCACGTGCATCATTATATTGCCTTTGCCAATTTCCACGTCCTCTTTGACTCCCCCTACCTCTGAATTTGCCTCTTTCACCTGTGTGTTGTTGATGTTGTTGTTGTGTATTCTGGGACTGTTGTTGCTGCACTACTGCTGGCCATAATTTTGATTGCCTGTTTGGCCACCTCCTTGACCGCGTCCACGGCGTCCTCTACCTCTTCCTCTACCTGAACTTGTGTAGAAGGCCTGTTGCTCTGAACTATTTTTGTTTTGTGAAGACTGTTGGTCTTCACCCAAGCTCTTCTCTTCTATAATCAGCATAGACACCAAATTATTAAAGTTGGAAATGTTTTCCCGAGTCTGAATAGACATCTTGAATGCCTTGTATTGTGGCCCGAGACCACGTAGACAGACTTCCACCTTATCATCATTATCTACTACTGACACACCAATAGATGCAAGGGATTCCACAATACCCTTTATCTTCAATGCATAGTCATTCACAGACATGCTCTTTTTCTCCACAGTATGAAGTTCATTCTTCAACTGTATCTTACGTGCCTTGGTATTTGTTTCATAGAGTTTTACCAAGGTGTCCCACGCCTCCTTGGGGGACTTGGCATCCTGAATAAGCCCAATCATGGTGTCCTGTATACTAATGGAAAGCCAATACATTACTTTCCTGGCTCCTTGGTTCTAGTCTTTAAACTCTTTCACATCTGCAGCAGTCGCTGGTATCTCCGGTGCCTCTTCATGCTCACCTTCTATGTAGTCCCAATAGCCTTTTCCCATCAGGAAATTCGTTAACCTGAACCTCCAAGCATGGAAGTTATTCTTATCCAGCTTCTCAGCCACAATATGTGTTATGCCATCATTAGACATCTTGCCAAACACACAATTTTACCAGAAACTGCACTCTGGTTTTTCTGCACAAACTGCTATATTTCTGCACAGCGGTACTATAGTACTCTCAAATGTCACAACCAGTGACCTCAATGTGCATACATACACCCAATGGCAACTGTTGACCTCTTTGCAGCACCCACAGTGTCTGCACAGCTAATCTGTCTTCCTGCAGTTCTTAAAACAGATTTTTGCAGAGAATCGATGACTTACCCGCAGTGCTCGAAATCGCCTGCTTTCTGAAAAACGGAGGTCCAGACGCGTCCGAAATGCGTTTTCGGCCCAGAAAATATCTGTCCGATAGGACATAGGATAGTATAGTTGCCCTATAAGACAGCATAGTTGCCCTATAGCTTTACTCCCACGAAGAAAGCTCCTCAATCAGAGATCGTTTGTCGGTGCCTCCCGTAGAGCTCCCGACAAGGGTGTAGTCACACAAATAGGGAAGAGTAGTTGGAGCTCTTACTCTCGTACTGCTTCCTGTGGTTCCCTTACTTGAAGCTCAGCCCTTAGCACGAACCAGGCTCTGATACCATGAAAAGATGCAGGGGGAAAGAGAGCTTCAGCTCTTGCAAGCAAGACACACTCACAAAACCCTAATAGAGAACACACAAGGTGAGAGACTAAAAATCTTCTTCTTCTGCACTCAACACTCAACACACCATATACAAGATAAGAGTACACACAATATGAAAGGTACTCAACCAAATACATACAAGGGTTCTCTATAGTGTGAACCCAACTAAATGAGCTGGCGCTATAACTTTGCCAGTCTCTAGAATGGTTGTCACATAGCCTGTCATCCCACTAGCCGCATATCACCCAAGATCTCACCAACTATGCCAGTGGTATAAGTGTGGGGCCTAAATCAATGCCACATGTCTGCGCATACCCTTTGGCTACCAATCTAGCCTTATACCTGTTTATGCTTCCATCACTGTTATGTTTTACTTTGTATACCCACTTGTATCCAATGGCTTTCTTGCCTTCAGGAAATTGCACTAAATCCCAAGTTTCATTTCCATATAGTGCATCCATCTCCTCATCCATAGCTTTCTCCCAACACACATTTCCAACAGCCTCATCAATGTATGTGGGCTCTACAACCTGCACAACCTTTGCCATATATGCATAGTGATGTGCCACATAACCATCATAGGTAAACCTCTGCATAGGGTTTTTCACTCTCCCAGATCTTCGCAGCTTTTCATTCATGGCTTCCATAGCCCTTTTTACACCAGGTGTTCTCATAGCTGGGATCCCAAGCTCCTCATCAAGGCTCATATCTGAGCCACTAGACTCTCCATCAACATGAGAATGCCCTACAGAAATGTCAGGCATACCAAGGGGCTCAACCACTTTCTCTTTTCCTTTACGTGATGTACTAATCACATTTGAAGGACTGGTATTATCATGCAGCCTGTCACTCCATGGTCTATCAATAGACCCGCTAGATGAGGACTCTCCTGGTCCACTCAAAGACTATGATTGCTTACCTGCATTCTGTGCAACCACACTTTCACTCACATCAGCCCCAACAGCTTCTTTTTCAGCAGCATACCAGCTGCTCATCTCATCAAAGACAACACCCCTGCTTACCCTCAACTCACGTGTAGCAGGGTTATAACACCTGTATCCCTTTTGCTCAAGGGAATATCCAATAAACACATATTTTTCAGCTTTTGGATCCAGCTTAGTTCTCAGCTCATCTGGCACATGCATATATGCAATGCATCCAGATGAGACAAATCAGGTTTTCTGCCAGTAAACCTCTCCTCTGGAGTTACATCGTGTATGGCTGCAGTTGGAGTCCTGTTCATAATGTATACTACTGTAGAAACAGCCTTAGTCCAATAGCTATGCGGCATGTTCTTCTCTTCCATCAATGCTCGCGCAATCTCAGCAATGTGCCTGTTTTTCTGCTCAGCAACTCCATTTTGTTGCGGAGTGTATCTGCATGTAAACTATCTCTGAATACCATTCTTCTTCAAAAATTCAGAGAACTCATTGGAGAAGTACTCTCCCCCTCCATCTGACCTTAGGCACTTTACATATTTCCTCGTTTGCTTTTCAACCAAAACTCTGAAATTCTAAAAGTGAGTGAACACCTCACTCTTCTCCTTCATGAAATATACCCACACTTTCCTTGTGTGGTCATCAATGAATGTCACATAATACCTGCAGCCTCCCATAGACATGGTCTTCGTAGGACCTTATACATATGAATGCACAACATCTAGTGCATTTCTGCTCACATATCTGTTACGTGGAAATACATGCTTTTTTTGCTTTCCAAATTGGCATGCTTCACATATTCTCTGCATATCTTCCACTTTAAACTTTGGCAGCCCTGTCACAATCCCTTTTGTCTGCATAGACTTCATTCTCTGCACATTCACATGTCCAATTCTTTTATGCCATATGTCTGTGTCTGCAACAATTCCTGAACCATTTGCAAACATCGCAGCACTCATTTCAGGCATGTCTACATTTAATGTAAACATTCTGCCCACTCTGTTGCCTTTTGCAACCAACCTGCACTTGTCTTTAAAGTCTTCAACATAACAACCATCAGGGTTAAACCGAACCTGCAAACCCTGCTCAATCATCTAGCCAACTGAAACCAAATTCTTTGTTATGTTCGGAACGTACAGTACATCTGCAAGGTACTTCACTTTGCCATCCTACATAGACAATGGCACATCTCCAACATGGGCAATTGGATGAGTAGTGTCATCCCCTGTTGTTTTAAACCTGGTCGTTCAAGGATTTTCATCTCCTTGAACCACTCCCCATGACTTGTCATGTGGTTCGAAGTACCTGAATCCACATACCATACATCATCTTTTTGTGCTGCTTCAACATTTTCAGACATGGCATTCACGACATGCTGCATAACAAACAACCTTTCATTATCCTCATTGTTTCTGCTTGAGGATGCATAGTTGTTCTGCTGCACTTTCCCATTGTGCATGTCAGCCTGCTTCTTATAACATTCTGCCTGCACATGTCCAGGCTTACCACAATAAAAGCATTCACGTGCATCATTATATTGCCTTTGCCAATTTCCACGTCCTCTTTGACTCCCCCTACCTCTGAATTTGCCTCTTTCACCTGTGTGTTGTTGATGTTGTTGTTGTGTATTCTGGGACTGTTGTTGCTGCACTACTGCTGGCCATAATTCTGATTACCTGTTTGGCCACCTCCTTGACCGCGTCCACGGCGTCCTCTACCTCGTCCTCTACCTGAACTTGTGTAGAAGGCCTGTTGCTCTGAACTGTTTTTGTTTTGTGAAGACTGTTGGTCTTCACCCAAGCTCTTCTCTTCTATAATCAACATAGACACCAAATCTGTAAAGTTGGAAATGTTTTCCCGAGTCTGAATAGACATCTTGAATACCTTGTATTGTGGCCCGAGATCACGTAGACAGACTTCCACCTTATCATCATCATCTACTGACACACCAATAGATGCAAGGGATTCCATAATACCCTTTATCTTCAATGCATAGTCATTCAGAGACATGCTCTTTTTCTCCACAGTATGAAGTTCATTCTTCAACTGTATCTTACGTGCCTTGGTATTTGTTTCATAGAGTTTTACCAAGGTGTCCCACGCCTCCTTGGGGGACTTGGCATCCTGAATGTGCCCAATCATGGTGTCCTGTATACTAATGGAGAGCCAATACATAACTTTCCTGGCTCCTTGGTTCCAGTCTTTAAACTCTTTCACATCTGCGGATTTATGTCCGGTATCTCTGGTGTCTCTTCATGCTCACCTTCTATGTAGTCCCAATAGCCCTTTCCCATCAAGAAATTCGTCAACCTGAACCTCCAAGCATGGAAGTTATTCTTATCAAGCTTTTCAGCCACAATCTGTGTTATGCCATCATTTGACATCTTGCCAGACACACAATTTTACCAGAAACAACACTCTTGTTTGTCCTGCACAAACTGCTATATTTCTGCACAGCGGTACTGTAGTACTCTCAAATGTCACAACCAGTGACCTCAATGTGCATACATACACCCAATGGCAACTGTTGACCTCTTTGCAGCACCCACAGTGTGTGCACACCAATTTGTCTTCCTGCAGTTCTTAAAACAGATTTCTGCAGAGAATCGATGACTTACCCGCAGTGCTCGAAATCGCTTGTTTTCTGAAAAACGAAGGTCCAGACGCGCCCGAAACGCGTTTTCGGCCCAGAAAATATCTATCCGATAGTTGCCTTATAGGACAGTATAGTTGCCCTATAGCTTTACTCCCGCGAAGAAAGCTCCTCAATTAGAGATCGTTTGTCGGTGCCTCCCGTAGAGCTCCCGACAAGGGTGTAGTCACCAACACAAATAGGGAAGAGTAGTTGGAGCTCTTACCCTCGTACCGCTTCCTGTGGTTCTCTTGCTTGCAGCTCAGCCCTTAGCATGAACTAGGCTCTAATACCATGAAAAGATGCAGGGGGGAAGAGAGCTTGAGCTCTTGCAAGCACACACACACTCACAAAACCCTAATAGAGAACACACAAGGTGAGAGGCTGAAAAATCTTCTTCTTCTTCACTCAACACTCAACACACCATATACAAGAAAATCTTCTTCTTCTTCACGCAACACACCATATACAAGATAAGAGTACACACAATATGAAAGGTACTCAACCAAATACATACAAGGGTTCTCTATAGTGTGAACCCAACTAAATGAGCTGGCGCTATAACTATGCCAGTCTCTAGAATGGCTGTCACACAGCCTGTCATCCCACTAGCCACATATCACCCAAGATCTCACCAATTATGCCAGTGGTATAAGTGTGGGGCCTATCCCCTAGGCGGGTCATCAGTGTCCACCGCCTCACTAGACGAGCTCGATATCTCAACAGTAGAATAGATGATTAAGAAGTCCATGAGTTTTTTTGCCTTGGATTTGTGCCCTAAAATTAACTAATTATGATGTCTACTAGGGGTAATAATGATAAAAACTAGCCTCTAGGACCTCATGAAGGAGGCGTGGGCAAAATAAAGGGAGAGGGCTTCATTTTACAGCCCTAACCAACACCACATGCATGAATAACCACTCTAGATAAGTGGATAATTTAGCCCAACATGTAACTATAGAGTTAATTGAGTGCACTTGAGTGAATTATAAGCTAGAATAAGGCTTGAGATATGCATGAGTCCCCTTTTGCTAGAGTGAGCTAATAGAGGTATGCATGGCACCCAAGTTTGGTAAAAACTTACCACTCCTAATTACTAACCATGGTTTTTCACTTTCCACCTAAAAAATCCATCCTTGCTTTTCATCATACTTGGTTTGGAACCTTAATCCATTTAATCTTTGAAGATTTAATATATTAATGTGCACACTGCTTGCCTAAGGTGGATTTTTATTTTTTTACTAGGAGATAACCATAATGTGCACACTCCTTGCCTAAGGTGGATTTTTAATTTTTTACTAGGAGATAACCACAATGTTTTATGCTGGATATTTACACTAGGGTAATTGGCATGTGTTGAACTCATTTTTGGGACTCTATTTCTTTAAATTTCCTCCTCTTTGATGTATTACCTACTACTATAGATTACACACACACACACACACACACACACACACACACACACACACACACACACATGTGTACATAGGTCCCCAAGGCTCTATTTAATTTTTCGAGCTTCAAAATCTTGGTACATCCACTACAACTAATTTTTATAAAATAAATTTATTTTAAAAATATTGAGTAGAACTTGTACCACAATTACTAACAATTTTAATATTTATTTCCATTTTTCTGTCTCTACAACATCATAAATTTCAATGATAAAATAAGGGTAATAGGGATCGTACATTCTCCCTCATTTGAAGATTCAAGATGTCCTCATCTCATAAACTAAGGGTAATCTCGTGCTTGCTAAGTCTTCTTCTTTCTCCCATGTAGCATCTTCTGCTAGGAAGAATTTCTATTTGTACTCTCACAAAATCCTATTCCTTAAAGGTTTTTCTTTGGTATCAAGGATTTTTTTGGGTTCCAACTCTATATGCCCTTGTGCTAGCATAGTTATTTGATCATCCTCTAGAATATAATTGGGATTTGGGATATAATTCTTTAACAAACTTATGTAAAATATGTTGTGGATCCAAAGAGGAAGGATAAAAAGTTCATAAGCTTGTTCCTCAATCATCCTGCGAGAGTAATGACATATGGTCCTCCACAATATCTTAGAGATAACTTCTTGTTCTTTCCCAACAAAGAGAGGGACTTTCTCTTGAGTTGTTCTCGAAGAAACACCATGTTTCCCTCTTCAAATTCTATGGAAGATCTCTTTGGATTAGCATATTGCTTTTGCATGTCTTGAGTAGCCTTGATATTTTTCTTTATTGACTATATCTATGGATTCATCTTTCTTGGGTTGTACTTGAAGAAACACCACATCTCCCTCTTCAAATTCTCTAGAAGATCTCTTTAGATTAGCATACTGCTTTTGCCTATCTTGAGCAGCCTTGATATCTCTCTTTATCAACTATATCTAATGATTCATCTCATCCAACATCTCTCATGAAACTTCCACTTTGATCATGGATCTGACCAATTTAAGGGTGTAAGGCATTCTTGTCCATACAATGTACAAATACTAGTGAGAAGCATAGCCAAATTCTACTAGATGAAGATAGTTCAACCATTTCTTTGGTTTTGAGAGTGTTTATAACTTGATTGACCCTTTTTGTGTCTGACCATCAAGGTAATAAGATGTGCTTAGATCAAGTGAAGTTCCAACTACCTCAAAGAAACGTGTCCAAAATCTAGAGGTGAATTTGGCATCTTGATCACTTATGATTTTACACGGCAATCCATGAAGTCAAAATATTTCACGTAGAAATACTTTGGCAATATCCAATGTTATAAAGGTCTTCTTTATTGAAAATAGATGTGTGACTTTAATCAACCTATCGACCACTACAAATATAGAATCATAACTTGCACCAGTAATAAATACCATATACATGATTGATTACATCCCTTTTTCAATTTAGGCCAGAAGTAACTCCTCTTGACTGCCATGAATGTCTTTACATATCTAGGACGTCTAGCTTGTCATGAGTTTCAACTAGGCTTCTTCTTTTGAAATCACCCCTTTGAGGAACACACGTGTGATTGTTAAAATATAAATAATCATTTTCAACCTTGAATCTTCAAACTTTTCTTAATCTTGAAGACTCTTTCTCTCTTGCATCAATAAAGTAATAATCAAGGTGAAGAACTCATTTGACCCAATTTCCTCTTTTATCTTAGCACAAGTAATGGGTTGTAGATCATAAGGAGGATTACTAATAAAGAAACTTTTTGACTAAGAGCAACTACTACATTCTCCTTCCCATACCTATACTTTTTCTCAAAGTCAAACTCTTCCAAAGTCTGCATCCATCTCCTTTGACACATGTTAAGATCCTTATTGATAAATATCCATTTTAGGCTTTTATGGTCCGTCACTAGAGTGAATCTTTGACCAAGTAACTAGTGCCTCCATATTTTCAATGCATGAGTAACAACTAGAAATTCTAGGTCTCATGAACTACATAACTCCTCTTATGAGGCTTCAGCTTTTGGGGCTCATAAGCCACAAGTAGGTTGTCTTGAATAAGAATTCCCCCAATTGCAAACTCACTTGCATTAGTAATAATCTTGAAGGGTGTGCCAAACTCTGGTAATGAATTATACCACCATAAAAAGGGAAGGCTTACAATGCACCATCTTACAAAAGTTAAGTGCCCATTTGTGTGAGTAAGATGGAAAAGTACCTTACAATAGGCTGAGAGGGCAAAACCATGTTAACCAATGGAGTGTTTAACATACCCCCTTCTTAATGATGGTTGGGTCCTTGCATCACCAAAGTTCATGGGTGAAGCTCCTATGTTGGTGGCAAGTGGATGGTGTGGATAGTCTAGGATACATTATGGAGTTGACTGCCAAGGTTAAGTGGCACAGTTTAGGACCGCTTGTGTCCAAACCGATCCCCACAATGCACGATCAACTTCTATGTGACTCTTATGTACTTCTAACTACCTGGATGTTTAAGTGAAACAATAAAAGGAGTACAGACCAATGGTGAGGAACCAAGATCATCAAATGAAGCTCTAAGCTTGGTCAATGAAGTAAATGTTGTGCGTATAGCCTCGTGGTGGGCAGTAACAAGTCTTGATAATGGCACCAATGGAGACTCTGTGGTCCTCTGAAGAGTTAGTTCTTTATAAATCTCATCAAGTCTCTAAGTTCTTGCCTAGAAGTCATTGACTATGGTGAAACCTTTGCATCCACATGTCGTATGACTACCATGTAGAGTATCATTGAATTAGCAACACATAAAGGTTGGAATGTATGTGCGTTGAATATCAAAATTGCTTTGAGGTCTATATATCTCAGTCTTATGGTTTTGTTCAGAAAAGTCAAGAATCAAAAGTATGAAGATTAAAGAAAGCTTTATATGTCTTAAGCAAGCTCCCAAAGTATGGTACAAAAAGATACATGCATACTTGGTTACATAGGGTTTTAGCCCAATTGACAGTACTCTCTATATTAAGAGGACTACGAGAAGTTTCGCCATTATCTTTTGGGTTTTTTTTTAAAAAAAAAGACCATCAAGCTTTGCTCTATCGTGTGAACAAACCATGTAGCAAAGGGTGAAAATTACTCGATGGTTATTGCTTCTTTTTGAGTTTGATTTCATGGTATCAGTTTGCAAAGGAATATCACATGTTAGAAATGATCACCTGCCAAGAATTTCTAATGGAGAGAGACCAATTGAGGTCGAGGATAATCTTCCATATGCATTGCTTTTTCAAATAAGCTTAGTGGCAAGGTGGAGTTATGAAATTGTTAAGTATTTGACCAATGGAATTTCCTTAGATTAGACCATGTCCTAGTAGCCCCGTACACCCTCATTTCAAGATAACTCTCCAAAAGAGAGAAAGATGATGTCTTAAGACTCTACGTACGCGAGGACGAGTATGTTAATATCCTAGAACAAGCTCATGTAGGCATCACAACTAGGAAAGTTCTATATGCAAAATTGTGGTGGCCCTGACACTCTTTGGTGATGCAATGAAATATGTCAAACATTGCAATGAGTGCCAGCACCATTCCCCAACAAAATGATAGCATGCATTTATAGCTAATCATGTCCATAGGGCCTTGTACCAAATGAGACATTAACTTTGTGAGACCCATTAGCCCTATTGTTAGAGCACAATACATCATCGTGGGTGACCAAGTGGAGTGAGGCTAAGGCCACAATAAACACAGATGTGGAAACGACCACCAAGTTCAGTTAATGAGCACATCATCATTGGATTTGGATGTCCTCTAGTGCTAATTAGCGACCAAGGGACCAATTTCTTGAGTGACGTGGTGGAGTTCCTCTTAGAAGAACTGATGGTAGTACACCGTAAGGCTTCCCCTTACTATCCACAAACAAACAGATAGGTTGAGAGCACTAACAAATTCCAATGCATTGTACTTACAAAGATAGTCAAAGCATTGAGGACGGATTGGTGGCAGAATACTTAATAACTTGTGATGCCAAAATGCCCGCTCATAGTTGTCATTCCACACATACTGGACATCCTTTTTGGTAAGCAAATACAGAGGACGTGCAACATTTGCCAAGTATATGAGAAACCTTATGTGCCAATTAATTTGTCTAAGAAATCTACCCACTGTCTTGATATTGATCACAATGATCATAAAAGGCATCATCTCATTACTATCCTTATACGCGGGCCATATTTTCATCTCGGAGGAGTCCTAACTAGGTAGGCCTACTCCATCCTATGTGCCAGGTGCCCTTGTTACATCCAGGATAGGTGCAAATTAGTGGGGGATCAAGCTAAAGGGTTGAACACTATGGAGATATCCCTAACGTGGGAAGACACTTATAAGTGGAGGCATAGTTAATTATAAGGTTAAAAGCTTATAAAATCACTAGGGCTAATTATAAAGCCCAGTGACCTATATAAGTGAAACCTAGGCTTATAAGTTATCAAGATTGTTTGGTCTAACATCATTGAGCATGGCCTGTCCGAGATGTTCACCATGTAGGGTGTGGCCTAGTGGTATGGGACATCATGTTCTACTTACGGGGGACCTTCTCCAAGGTTATAGCCATGGGAAGAGTTCAAAGGACTCTATGGCTAGGAGGTGAGCCTTAAGCTTGAATTCTACATGGTTTCTTGTTAGATAGTTCTAGGGCTAGCTAAAGGGGGACCTTACATTGGTATCATAGCCTATACCTGATGTGAAAGAAAACTATGGACATGGCCGATATTCATTGCCACAAAGGGATCATTACCTTTATGGATATCCAACAAAATTAGGTACAAGGAATCAAAGTGATAACAACACCTACCATATAACTTGTGATGCCAAAATGCCTACTCATAGTTGTCATTCCACACATACTGGGCATCCTTTGTGGTAAGCAAATACAGAGGACATGCAACATTTGCCAAGTATATGAGAAACCTTATGTGCCACTTAATTTGTCTAAGAAATCTACCCAATGTCTTGATATTACATTGAGTTTGCAATCTTATAATAACAATCACCCTCTAGGGATCCATTCATACTCCTTTTTCTAAGATAATATGACTAAGCAACACCCAACTCAACAAAATATCCATGGCTACCATGACTTTGAAACGGTTCACACACTCCTCCCTCACACACCTTTGGTAGCTACACAAGCATAAGGATAAAGTAGAGAAGAAAGAGTAAGACTCACTTACACAATTGGAAAGTGTCTTTACATTATGAGAATAGTTGACTTATCTCAAGGTCTTAGGTGTTTTCACACACTCGAAGTGTGGTCAAGATTGAGCACCCGTGGCTCATATGTGGCCTTCCACAATTACAATTAATATTCACATAATGCAAGCGTGAAGTACATTCACATGGAATCACACTCCCTTATTTGACTTAAACGTTAACATTGAAAGCATTCCATCAGACCATTAACGAGCACTCATCCAAGTAGTTGAGACGCTACTACTTTATATCTTGATTACTCATTGTGTTCATGTGTCCATCGTTGATAGCAAGTGATTGAATTTTTATGCAGATTTTGGTGAGCTTTTTTCATGTTTTTGCTTACCCATTCCTGGGTTAACAAGAAGTTTAATGAGCAAGGCTGATACGAGAGAGAATCTAGCTATTTGAAGTCCTCAAAGAGCATGGTAGCCCATGCAACAAACTTAGCTCCCTTTAGATGAAGAGAACTTAGGAATTTATAGTCCACATTTACATGGAGTCTTTTTCACGGGAGCCCATGTAAGAAATATTGGCTGGAGATATTGGCTGGAGACTGACTCTATGTATGAAGGATTACGATGCTTAATCTGGTTAGTTTTGGCACTACACTTCTTTGAATAGAAGAGATCATATCGTTTCATCTTCTAGACTATTGGGTCTCCTAAGCGTGCCTTACATGCCTTTGAATGATGAATGTCACAAGCCCTTTGGCCTCCTAGAGTGGAGGGCACTAGCTGAGCACTGACTGTTACGAAAGAGTAGGAATAAATAGGACAATCCTGTATAGCTGAGGAACTATGGAGGGTGGAAGAAAGAAAACGGAGGGCTAGGTGCATATACAACATTGCTAGAGCATGGAAAGAGCTTTCTTCTTGTGGTTGCTTAAGGTCTTGGGTCTTAAGAGAAGTGATACTGATGGTAAGAAGTGATACTGATGGTGAGAGACAATCCAAGCAGGGATTTGTGATGAGAGCTTTCAGCAAGGTGGCAATAGTCATCCCCTTGCATGAGTGGGAGACATGGAAATCTCACATAACAGCAATGAATCCATGGGGTCTGATGACAGAATTTAACAAAACGAAGGCAAACAAGGAGCAACAAGGGCCAAAGTTTTAAAACTTCAGGAACCATTCAGATTCAAGCCCATTGTGAAAACAGATCAAATGAGCACATGACTCCAAAAAGGACTTGTGGGACCTCACTATACAAACCAGAAGGCACAGAGGAACCTCTATGTAAGAGAGCACATACCTTAAAGAAGACATGAGGGCACAGACTTTATGAGCCCACAACTATGCCATGGCTCGTAAGCATTGAGGCCACATGTATATATGTTAAGGACTAAGAGTGATCTACAGCCCTTAACACCTTCATTTTACTGCAAGTAAAATGAGTGCTTTGGCAACTGACAGTGTAGGGAATGGCCCTGGGGATGGCCATCCTACAGGTTGATACAACCAGCAGTAAAACCTCTCGGACGCTCAGAGGTGGACAGATCACCTCATGGAATACATTCCAAGAGGTATGTGATTTTCGCCTGACACTTCAACACCTGGAATGTAAATGGTGCAGATCACCAGATTCGTTCTTGGCCAGCTGGTGTGGAATATGCTGACCAGCATCTGTGATGGCATGGACGTAGCTTCTTCTACAATGTAGACCTTTTATTATTTAGGAGCTTTACAGACTCTAAGGGGATTGATGAGAAGGAAAAAAGTGGATGGGGAACCCTCCATAATCAGCCACCATAGCCACACGGAACAGAAACCGAACCAGATACCGCTGATGTTTGGGCAGTAAAAATGGCATGAAACTAGAAAATGGAAACTGCTGGAAATCTACATGTCCTTATCACTATATGGGTACAAATAAACTGTTGTTTAGGAATCAATCAGACACTAGGAAAAGTTGAGAGAGAAGGCAAACTCAGGTAGATCATTAGGGAGGGGGAGTGTTTCCCTAATGGTCATTTCCTCACACTTTTAAATACACATTTTACAATGGCTTTTTTGGCATCTCCTTAAAGCTGTTGTGAGCGTATCTGTTGTTCATCAACATTCAACAGCAGACACCTCATCACAGCTCAATCGAGACAGACATGCAAGATTGATGAATAGGGAGCCCCCTTCATGCTAAAATAATATACCAACACCCTTCCAATGATTAATGTTTTAACTTGATCAGAGCCATCCTAACTAGATTGCTAAAGGCTCAGTTATCTTTGAGAGGCATCGGGCAGCAAATTGTCGAGCCCATAGATCATAATGAACAATCTCCTCCAAGCTTGGTTGGGATACTAGTTCTTGCCTATGCTTACTGCAAGTCTCCTCCACGACTTTGAAGATGTCAAGATAGCCAATCCTGAAGAGCACATGCACAGGTTAAAGATAAGTTTTGTGCATTGCAACTACGCCTAAACACAACACAAAATCAAGTTCAGAACTCAACGAGTCTCTCCATGTGGGATGCCAATGAGGAAAAACTTAAGACTACAAGCAGCTTACTTTTCATCAAGGAAAAGCTCAACTGCCTTCTCATTGGCAGCACTCATTACTCCTGTCATTGTACCCCCAGCTCTACCAGCAGCATAGGCAAGATCCATTGAGGGATACTTCGCATTGTCAGGTGTTCTGAACGTCAGAGACCCCATCCTGCAACACATTGGCAGTGTTAATAAAAAGAAACATTGCCAATCCAATCCTTACAAAGCAATATATCTGGTAACCACGGACAAGGCAGCAGACAAGGAAGTTCAAGGCAGCCAAGGGAAGGACTAAGACCACGCAACAAGTGAAGGGCGTTTGAAAGGTTTTGGTTGTAACCCACTTGACTGTAGATTAACTAGAGGTAGTCACATTAGATACAAGAGGCTCGACATATACTTTTTTATTTCAATTGGCACATGCAATCATTGCCATCATGTGTAAAATGAAGAGATGTTGTGAGTGTCAAGAGAATAGGGGGATCACTTGACAAAGTCAAGGCGAGGCCATGTCAACTCCGAACACGGAACCCTCTCTGGCCATGAGAGTGTGTATAGAATGGGCAACCTCATATCAGGCCACCCAAGCTGAGCTAAAACCGATGAATCCTGCAGACCAAAAAAGTGTTAGTGTCTACAAAACAAGAATCTTCCACATTTGAGCTCTCTTATAAGGTAAACACTGACACAAACTTTATACCTGTGTTTCAACCATGGAGTGAATGATAGACTGCGGGTGAACCACTATCTCAATGTTTTCATATTCTGCTCCAAAAAGGTAGTGCGCTTCTATCACTTCCAAACCCTTCCAAAGATTAAACAAATCAATTCTGGTACAGTAACTCCATCTAAACACCTATTAAGCTTTTAATTGTCACACTGTTCAGCAAGGCAAACACCAACCTTGTTCATGAGTGTTGCAGAGTCAACCGTTATTTTCTTTCCCATGCTCCAGTTCGGGTGCTTGAGAGCATCTGCAACTTTCACGTCCTTCAACTTCTCTACAGGCCAATCTCTGTAGCCAGTAACCGCTTGTAGTTAGCTAAGAGGTGAGGTCTTGAATTTAAAGATAAGAGGGCAAGTGAAAATTTTCCCCTCCCTGAGCCAGCAATTGATACCTCACCTAAATGCTCCTCCAGAAGCTGTAAGGATAATCCGTCGTAATCCACCTTCGGGCAAGCCTTGAATACACTTCAAAGACGAATCAACCCCGACAAGAACGCATCAGCCCCTCTTTCAACACCCAACCATTCATAGCCTAATCAACTTCCTTCTGCCAAGCTCCATTCAAAAAATCCTCTACTTCCAAAGATATTAGAAGAAAAGGGGAAACTTAGATGTGAAGAAGAACAAGCTGCCCTGCTACAGACCTGAAAGATGGCAGAGTGCTCGGAATCCGCAGGCAGAATCTTGATGTTGTGTTTCTTGGCTAAAGGAAGCACATAAGGACCTCCAGCTATTAAAGTTTCTTTGTTTGCTAAAGCTATGTCTTTACCTGCTTCAATGGCAGCAACTGTTGGCTGCAAACAAGGATGACGGCAGCACCGATGGTGGCTCATTAGAACTGACAGACACCACTGTCAGGAGCAAACTTAATAATGCACAAAATTATCAATAACTTAACAAGCCCGGAGGCATGTTGATAAGTAAGCTTGATGTTCGTCTTACCTTTAGGCCAGCACAACCAACAATTCCTGTAACAACCATGACAGCCTCAGGATGGCGTGCAACCTGTTGCAGGACTCTCTCAGCAGGTAAGTAGAGGCATAGAATGCTCGAAAAGACAAACTGAAGCACTAAAACTAGTTCATTAATCTTAGAGAACAGCTTACCTCAATTGTTCCTTCATCTCCAATAACAATTTCAGGTTTAGGATCAACATCAGCTATAGCTTCTTTGAGCTCAGCAGCCAGTGCTCCATTATTGATGGCCACCAGACTGGGTTTAAATCTCCTGACCTGTGCATCCATTCAAGCAATGAAGTCAAGAGACTAAAAAAAGCTACCCACTTATGGTGTTACCTACGTATTAGTCAAGAAATCACACAGCAAAACAAAATTTGAATATTTCATTTTCATTAAATCAGCACCTGATCAGCAAGCAATGTGACATTGGATCCCGCTGCTAATGCAACGATTTTGAACTTGTCAGGATGTTCGGCTGCTATTTCAAGGGTCTGCAATCAGTGCAATTATTAAGTGGGATATAAAGGACTCAACGTCAGCTCGAAACGCACATGACAGTGAGTCTACATGATTTTCATACCTGGGTTCCTATTGAGCCAGTGGATCCAATCAAGGAGATCGGTTTGGGTCCATCCCAGACCTTCCTTTCTTTGTCGACGACAGCCCTTCCCGGCCAAGCAGGAGGCGGTGTACCTTCTGCAGAGCACTTGATGCTTTGTGCAGACAGTCCTCCAAGCTTTCCCTTTCTGGAAACTTTTACTCCCACTGCAAAAAGTATTCAGTAAAGGTTTGACAACTGCCCTTCTAGCATTTGTTACTACATAGTCATGCACCATTCTCAGAAATCAGTGTTTTCAGTAAAATTATTAGAGTGGCATGTAAAAAAAATCAAATTCAGGTGATTGTAGATAGGTAAGTGCATAGATGCTAACTGTCACATAAACAAATTCTTCACATACATATTAGCTGCAAATACATGCACACATGCATTTGAACTTACATATAGATGTTACATACATGTAACTACAGATAGATACATATACATGCATAAGATCTTACTTATACATGCCAGCTGCCAAAGACTGACTAAACATACATACTTAAACATGCATATGGGCGTACGTATACAGGCTAATAGCTAAACATACACCTTAACTGCAGATACATATGAATATACAAGCATACATATATACACCTGCTAACTGAGATAAGCGTGCGCGCACGCACACACACGCACACACACACAAAGGATTCTATTGAGAAAAATGGCTGGAGAATCAAAATCTGAATTGCCTGCGTACTTTTGATCTTTGATCTGCTAAAGAGAGTGCTTTCAGAAGAGCCCAACTGTGTCTCAACCTGGATAAGAGAAATGAATAGCAGAATATTAGCTAAAGCAGAATGCAAGTAATCACAGCACTAAACATAAGAGGAAAGTTATATAATTTTATACTTGCGTTCGGGCTGTAGTGCAATTGCTTGAAAGAGATCGAAATCTTGTTATACTAATAAGAGCCCAATTGTTACACGTATGTGGGTGCACCGATTTAGCTACGTGGGTGCAAAAACAGTGCCCATTTAGCTAAGTGGGTGCAATCAGGAGGTGGGTTAACAGAGGCGAAGTTCTTACAGGATGGGCGCCCACATGGGAAGGCGATGAAGGTACAGCTGCTTGAAGGGCCATGGAGAGCTAAGCCCAGATGGGCGACTGGAGGGCGATGGGCCAGGAAGAAGCTATAATCTCCAACCCCCCCACACACAGACACACACACACACACACACACAGAGAGAGAGAGAGAGAGAGAGAGAGAGAGAGAGAGAGAGAGAGAGAATCAACCCGCCTTACAACAAAACACAGTGATTTCTGGTGTATATGTGAGAGCGGAACACACGACGCTCATCCCCTTCGCAGCACAGATAAAGAGTATAAGATGATGAGTATCTCCAGCTCCGAATCCAAACAAACCCACGTGGACTACCCTTCACACCCTCCCCTCTTTAACACTCCCAAAAACCAAGCAAGAACTACACCTATCACCCCCTCCCTTCAATTGTGCTCTCACACAGTGCCGTCCATTCAATTCAAGCCCCATATATATATACTATTCAATTAGTCAATTCTTTCATCTTATCCTTTAACTTGAGGTAAATTAGCTTTGGATTAGCCACTTTTGCCTTACGTTAAATAATGAAATGGTTTCTTCTCTTGGCACATAGATAAGATGGCTCATTTGGATGCTCTTCTCTTTGGCATCCAACAAAAACAACTTTCTTTTGTCATTTCTTGTGCTCATTGCATCAAGACATCGTTATGCCCAAAAAAATGTATTAATATTGATGACATCCATTTTTTTGCGAGAATATTTAATATATATATATATATGTATTAATTATTGCAAATATTTACATCCAATCATCTTTTTACAACTTCAGACATCCTCCATATGATGGCATTGAAGTGCTAGTAATAGAACTTGAACCTAAGGTCTCTTGATTAAGAGCCCAGAACATAAACCGTTATGCTAGCACTCTACACACATGTGTACGCACATGCACATGCACACACGCACGCACATGCGCACACACATACACACACACTTTTATTTGACACTTCACAAATGACTAAGTGAAAAAAAGAGCCTTGTTAAAACACACTACTCCTTTTAAAGGATGGATGGCTGCATAAATTTCAAAAAAATGTATTTTACTTAGGCGAAGTTTGACTAACAATTATCTATTACCCACCTTTTATTTTTCAAGCAAAGGCAAAAACCCTTTTGTTAATCCTCACTGGACACCTCTTTAACGTCGACACCATCCATTGCCAACTGTCACTTCATTTCGTTGTTGACATTAAAAATGCTAACATTGTATATTTTACGTGTGCCATCGCACTTGTCTATGAAAGGCACGCCACATGATTAATTATGGAGATTGCATTCTTAGATTAAGTGTTTGCACAAGCCTAGGTAGCCCTGGATAGCCATGGACCTATATTTTAAGTATGGACGCCTAAGATATGAAGGCTAGGGGCCAAAATAAGGGTCATTTTGTATTCTCACCATTCATTCTCTTATGCAACGAATAGAGTGCTCTTCTTCTCTACTCTCTTGCTCTCTTGTGTGTCTTGCTTGGTTGCCTAGTTTAATTAGAGCTACTATATGCTCATTGTGTATGTGTAAGTGCATGTAAGAGAGGGAGATTGAGTGAGAGGAGGGTCGAGCTTCTATTG
The DNA here is from genome assembly GCF_041138505.1 of Cibotium barometz. Taxonomy (NCBI): domain Eukaryota; kingdom Viridiplantae; phylum Streptophyta; class Polypodiopsida; order Cyatheales; family Cibotiaceae; genus Cibotium; species Cibotium barometz. The sequence continues at coordinate 15,878,632 of NC_141050.1, forward strand.
GAGTGCGACGGCGGCGTTGGAGTAGAGCTTGGAGTGTGGCTGCGCGGTCCTACGAGAATCCAAGCACCAACGTTCACGAGGTGAGTGAAACACCTTGCCTATGCAATTGTGAGCTAGATTATGGAAGATTAGCCTCTTAGTTTGAGCTGTTTTATGCTCCCGAGTGTGGTTAGGCAAAGCCCCACGACCTTGGCTAGTTCCTGCACTCTTTTTATGGTGTAAGGGCTTCCTATAATGGCACCGCTGCCGGGGAATATTTCTGCATGATGTTCAATTTCTACAATTTCTACATATTTTTTATTTTTTGTGAGTGCTGCCATTTGTGCATTTAGGTTAATTCTTCTCCCACATATCATTTGCAAGTCCAATTTGTGATTTTTGTATTTTTTTGGTTTTTTGCATTTTTTTCAATTTTGAAATAAAAAAAACAGTCAATTGAGCACTAAATTGAAATAATTAGGTTCAATAGACCACAAAATCGATTTCCCAACATAATGTTTATCCCAATTTTGACTCCTTCGTGCAGAAATTAGGAGAGGATTTGGCACACACATAAATTTTTGTGTTTTTTATACATTCTACGTTTTTGCATTACGCTTAATCCTCTCCCTAATTTGGGGCATCTTGATTAGCTGGCTACATTTCATGCGTATAGGCTTTTAGGCCTCTAGCCAAAAATTTCCAAAAGTCTATTTTGAGTGGCTGGATCAATTTAATGCGTGCAAGCCCCATGTCAAAGATTTTAGGAAAACCCCTTTTCAGTAAAATCAAAAATTAAAATCGTAATAAACGATAAACAAAAAATGTAAAAAGTAAAAAATAAAAAATAAAAAAATAAAAAGTGAAAAGGTAAAAGGTAAAAGAGAAAAGGCAAAAGGTCCGGAGGAAAATAAAAATTGGGAAGGTATAGAATTTTTTTGGAAAGTGCTTGCACGAATAAAAAAGCGCAAGTTTTATGAGACTAAGTGAAAAAAAGAACCTTGTTAAAATACACTACTCCTTCTACATGATGGATGGCTACATAAATCTCAAAAAAATGTATTTCACTTAGGCTAAGTTTGACTAACAATTATCTATTACCCACCTTTTATTTTTCAAGCAAAGCCAAAAACACTTTTGTTAACCCTCATTGGACACCTCTTCAGTGTCGATACCATCCATTGACAATTGTCACTTCATTTCGCTGTTGATATTAAAAATGCTAACATTGTATATTTTACGTGTGCCATCACGCTTGTTTATGAAAGGTGTGCCACAGGATTAATTATGGAGATTGCATTCTTAGATTAAGTGTTTGCACAAGCCTAGGCAGCCCTAGATAGCCATGGACCTATATTTTAAGTATGGACGCCCAAGATGTGAAGGCTGGGGGGCCAAGATAAGGGTCATTTTGTATTCTCACCATTCATTCTCTTATGCAACTAATAGAGTGCTCTTCTTCTCCACTCTCTTGCTCTCTTGTGTGTCTTGCTTGGTTGCCTAGTTCATGTTGAAATTACAGCAATGTGATGAGCTATGGTGGATCAAATACTAGAATCAACATAATTAACAAAGTGATTAGTAAATAATTAAGACGTAATTAGTAAGCAATTAACAAATAGGTTAATGTAGGCATGGATAATCAAAAACCAGCAAGTTCTCATTAGGCCAATGCCTCAATTTATAAAGTTTACATCAAAACATCTAATCCTTGATTCACTCCACCTCTCCCAGATATATCTCCACCTCAATTTATAGAGTTTACATCAAAGCATCTAATCCCGCTGATTTCTCCTTGATTCACTCCACCTCTCCCAGAATATCTCCACCTCAATTTATAGAGTTTACATCAAAGCATCTAATCCCACTGATTTCTCCTTGATTCACTCCACCTCTCCCAGAATATCTCCACCTCTTTTGCTTGATTCTCTCCACCTCTCCCAGAATATCTCCACACTTCCTAAATCTTCTCATGTTACCCTTCATTCTCTCCGAGTAGATTATTCTCACCTTTTCACAGGTTCTTTCACATTTACACATTTTCTTTTACAGTCTCTAACCAAGGGCTTGTTCCCGCACACACCCTATTCACTTGTATATTTCAACACCTCCCCTCAAGTGAATACTCCTAGAACACCTAGACCCTATACCAAGTTTCCCTCTTACTTGATAGTCCGTGCGACCAGTGTCTAGCAGACCTCCCCTCAAGTTAACTTAGCACACCTGGACCCTATACCAAGTTTCTCTCTTACTTGATAGCCCGCGACTAGTGCCTCAAGTCCCTAAACTCATAGTCCTTGACATTCTCTCTCTCTATGTGTCCAAGGCTACTACAAGTGCCCGTGACCTTGACTAAAGTGCTCACACATACATCTACCACGTGGCCTACATCATCGGTGGCTCAGAGGTGGTTTTACTTTGTTGGGGCAGGTTACATTGGGTTGTGGGGTCTCTCTCTCTCTCTCTCCCTCTCAGAGATTTTCACATGGCTCCTCACTCTTTGGAGCCTCACATCTTCTCTTGTTTTCAGTCTTCTTGTCGTGGGGCAGCCTCTCTTCTCTTGTTTTCAGTCTTCTTGTCGTGGCAGCTTCTCTCCACGCGTCCATGTCTTCCTCTTCTTTCAATCTTGTGGCAGCTTCTCTTCTCGTGTCCATGTCTTTCTTCAATGCTTCCTCTAGATCTTCTTCTCGGTGTGGATCCTCTTCTTGGAAAGAGATGTTCATCTTCTTTCATGGTGGCTGGGGCCATGAGCTTGTCCGTCAGGTCTTCTTGCTCCATGTGAGCAACATGTTTAAATGTTTTGCTGACAGTTCTTTTGGGCTTTTGATGTTTATCTCGTATCATTATGCAATGCAAACCCAAATCTATGCGGGAGGTCTTACCTCTTGCCTTATTCTGGACAAGGGCAGTGTTTGATCCCATTTTTACACTGATGTAATGTGCCCAATACATAATGCGTATAGCATTCATTCTTATGCACATTCCCAAATGCAACTCCGACTGTGAATAATCTTGAATTTGAGTGAGATTTGCAAGCATTAACCAAGGGTTAAATGCAAAATGATGATTATCACAAATTTATCAACACAATTTTACCAGAAATTACATTAAATCAAGGGTAACCAATTTGTACGGAATGGTTGGAGTATCAAACCAACTCTGAATTGCAATCTGAAGTTATAAGGATCTGTATCAGAAATGTAATGATTAATTTGAACCCTCAATTGCACCGAAATACAGTGATTAGCACTGATTAATCACTGATTAGCAAATTAATCCTCTGTTTTATGTGCAAAAAATAGAGTATGCGAAAGTCCAGATCTGGGGCCTTACTTCAAATGAGCTCAAATGCTTTCAAAGCCATCAATAGCAATGAGTCTAGTAGAGGATCAAGCCAAGAAACACAAGATTTGACCAAACATTGAATGCTTAATCTCTGTTTTACCAAAGTCACTTGCAGATTTGATAAAGAGCTTGGATCTCACTGCAGACTTGATCAAATTGAATTCTGACTTTACCAGCTTGTAGAGCATGCTTGAAAACCCCTGGAGCTATGAGGAATTAGAGAAATTTGATTGGATGAAGACAAGATCTACATTTTCCTCAAAAAAACTACGTTGGCTAAAATCGTGATTTCTCCTTCGTCCGGCGGCGGTTTGCTGCGTTGTTTCGACTGGCTACGTTGTTTTGACTGGCTGCGTTGTTTCGACTGGCTGGAGCACAAGAGTGTTGGCTATTTATGGCTAGAAGCAATGGGCCTAATTTGATGTGTGCAAGGAGCTAGAGCTCCTCCACCAGCTGGGGGTACAGAGGCGAGTTAAAAAATAACTAAAAATTTAATTAATTTTTAATTATCTACTAATCCTAATTAATTAGATAATAGGCTCATAAACCTGATGGATTCTAGGCTTAGCTTGGATACCATGTTGAAATTACAGCAATGTGATGAGCTATGGTGGATCAAATACTAGAATCAACATCATTAAACAAACAAAGTGATTAGCAAATAATTAAGATATAATTAGTGAGCAATTAACAAATAGCTTAATGTAGGCATGGATAATTAAGATGTAATTAGTATGCAATTAACAAATAGCTTAATGTAGGCATGGATAATAAAAAACCAGCAAGTTCTCATTGCGCCAATGCCTTAATTTATAGAGTTTACATCAAAGCATCTAATCCCACTGATTTCTCCTTGATTCACTCCACCTCTCCCAGAATATCTCCACCTCTTTTGCTTGATTCTCTCCACCTCTCCCAGAATATCTCCACACTTCCTAAATCTTCTCATGATACCCTTTATTCTCTCCCAGTAGATTCTTCTCACCTTTTCACAGGTTCTTTCACATTTACACATTCTCTTTTACAGCCTCTAACCAAGGGCTTGTTCCCACACACACCCTATTCACTTGTATATTTCAACAGTTCAATTAGAGCTACTATATGCTCATTGTGTATATGTAAGTGCATGTGAGAGAGGGAGATTAAGTGAGAGGAGGTCGAGCTTCCATTGGAATGGGCGGCAGCATTGGAGTGGAGCTTAGAGTGTGGCTGCGTGGTAACATCGTCTCCTAACGAGAATCCGAGCAGCACAAGCATTCAGGAGGTGAGTGAAACACCTTGCCTATGCAATTGTGAGCTAGATTATGGAAGATAAGCCTCTCGGTCTAAGATGTTTTATGCTCGCGAGTGCGGTTAGGCAAAGCCCCATGACCTTGGCTAGTTGCTGCACTCTTTTTATGGTGTAAGGGCTCCCTATAAATAGCACCACTGTCAGGGAATAGCCACAATGCATTTTGAATGCGTGTGTGTGTATGAATGAATTTTGTTCAATTTTTACATATTTATGCATGTTGTTCAATTTTTGCAATTTCTACATGTATTTCATTTTATGTGAGTGCTTCAATTTGTGCATTTAGGTTAATTCTTCTCCCACATATCATTTGCAAGTCCAATTTGTGATTTTTGCTTTTTTTTCAAATTTGAAATAAAAAATAGTCAATTAAGCATTAAATTAAACAATCGGGTTTAATAGACCACAAAACCGATTTCCTAGCATAGTGTTTATCCCAATTTTGACTCCTTCTGTGGAGAAATTGGGATAATAACAGAAATTAGGCGAGGATTTAGCACACATAGAATTTTTTGTGTTTTCTGTACATGTGTTTTTGTATTAGTATAATTAATGCAAGTTAATTATGCTTAATCCTCGCCCTAATTTGGGGCATCTTGATTAGCTGGCCACATTTAATACATGTAGGCTTTTAGGCCACTAGCCAAAAAATTTCTAAAAGTCCGTTTTAAGTGGCTCGATGCATTTAATGCGTGCAAGCCCCAAGTCAAAGATTTTAGGAAAACCCCTTTTCGATAAAATCAAAAATTAAAACCGTAAACAATAAATAGAAAACTTAAAAAGTAAAAAGCAAAAAATATAAAATATAAAAAGTGAAAAGTGAAAAGGTAAAAGAGAAAAGGAAAAAGGTTCGAAGGTTAAAAAAAATTTTAAAAATTTGGGAAGTTATAGAATTTTTTTGGAAAGTGCTTGCACAAACTTGCCTAATATATGTTTTAGCTTGCTGTTGCGATTGTGTTGATGCAGCTTGTGTGACACTCAAAAAATTTATAATTTTATATAGTTAAGGAGCTTCTTTAACCATGGGAGCCCACGCCTGTAGCACTTGATTGATCTGGAAAAAATACACTATTTCTGGTGCAAGACAGGTTAAGAAACACAAAAGATGTGTTTAAGCAAAACTTATGACAATTCAAAAAATTTGAATTAAAAAAATGAAAAAAAATCTAAAAATTATCAAACTTATACAGGACATCTGTAGGACCTTTCTACACCCTATAATCACATGCATCTATGATCTAGGCATGTATTAGAGGTCGATATAGATGATAGTGCATCTATCGAGCTAGGTATGTACCAGCTTGTACTGGGCTCCAGACCTTTGGTCGGAACCCAGTTTAGCATTGTACAAGGACCTGTACTAGGGACAAGTGATACATCGTCAGATTTCGAGTCAATGGAAGGATCCTCATTCCCAAGAAGTGAGAACCCTAACCAAGTTTTACCAGTCAAGGTAGCTACCAGTCTTTTTGACCACGTAGGTAGCTACCAGTCTTTTTGACCGCGTAGCTAGCTACCTTAGAGGTTCGGTGTTAATGAATTAACATGCTACCTTACAAGCACAAGAGAGAAGAAGAAGAGAGTGCAAGCAAGGGTTGAATCCCGTGATTAGCACTTGGCCAATCCTATTAGGGTTAACTCCCCGATGTGAGGCTGCTAGGGCTCACTCTACACTCTCTTTGTGTCACCCATAGAGAGATCCAAGCCAGGTAGGTAGGAGCAAGAGGGAAGGAGCTATGGAGAGCTCAACCTCTACCTCATGCCAATCGTATGCAAACAAGACAAGGTGGAGAGCAATGAGAAGGGAGTGAAGGAGAGAAGGGAGAGCAACACCATTCCTTTTCACATAAACAATAATCACAAGCAAGCAAGTCACCATAAGCTCAAGAGAGAGAGAGGCAGAGAAGGCAAGACTCAATTGAGACAAATGGGATTGTCCCTTTTCATATTTCATAAAATGTCTTATATACACATGAGCTCATATTTACAATTTCTAGCCACCCAATTACAAATGGGGGCCCAAAACTAGTCTTCCTAGTTTAACTAGCTCTATGTACATCAATTCCTTACTATGACCGGAGTTACACAAGCCGTAAGCTCGGTCATCCCATGTCTCATTTAGAATTGGCGACGATTAGCTGAAAAGATGCAGGGGAGAAGAGAGCTTGAGCTCTTGCAAAAGCACACACACACTCACAAAACCCTAAAAGAGAACACACAAGGTGAGAGGCTGGAAATCTTCTTCTTCTTCACACAACACTCAACACACCATATACAAAGATAAGAGTACACACAATATGAAAAGGTACTCAACCAAGTACATACTAGGGTTCTCTATAGTGTGAACACCCAACTAAATGAGATGGCGCTATAACTATGCCAGTCTCTAGAATGGCTGTCACACAGCCTGTCATCCCACTGGCCGCATATCCACCCACCATGATCTCACCAACCATGCCAGTGGTGTAAGTGTGGGGTCTATCCCCTAGGCGGGTCATCAGTGTGTGTCCACCACCTCACTAGATGAGCTTGATATCTCAACACCCCCTCAAGCTCAACTCCATCTCATGTACACCAAGCGAATCCTTGAATCTACGGAGCTTCTCTCTACCCAATGCTTTGGTGAAGATGTCAGCGACGATCCTGTGTGCTGACATAAAAAGGTCAATGTCTCCTGCCAAAACCTTCTCTCTGACAAAATGGTAGTGGACCTCTATATGCTTCGTGTGAGCATGAAAAACTGGGTTCCTGTGGCCAGCTATATATTGCTAATGTTGTCACAGAAAATGACAACTTGTCTATCCACTAATAGACCCAAATCTGCAAGTAGCTTTCTCAACCAAGCTATATGTTGTACAGGTCTGACAAGATTGTAGAGCATGTACTACAAGGTGGCTGCAACATATACACCTCTTCTTGTAAATCCCCATGCAAGAATGCATTCTTTACATCCATCTAATGTAAAGACCATTGCTTTGATGCAGCCACTGTTATCACAACTCTCACTGTTGCCATCTTGGCAACTGGGGTGAAAGTTTCCTCATAATCAATGCCATATGTCTGCGCATATCCTTTGGCTACTAATCTAGCCTTGTACCTGCTTATGCTTCCATCACTGTTATGTTTTACTTTGTACACCCACTTGCATCTAATGGCTTTCTTACCTTCAGGCAATTACACTAAATCCCAAGTCTCATTTCTATATAGTGCATCCATCTCCTCATCCATAGCTTTCTCCCAACACACATTTCCAATAGCCTCATCAATGCATGTGGGCTCTACAACCTGTACAACTTTTGCCATGTATGCATAGTGATGTGCCACATGACCATCATAGGTAAACCTCTGTACAGGATTCTTCACTCTCCCAGATCTTCGCAACTTTGCATTCATGGCTTCCATAGCCTTCTTTACACCAGGTATTCTCATAGCTGGTATCTCAAGATCCTCATAAAGGCTCATCTCTGAGCCACTAGAATCTCCATCAACATGAGAATGCCCTGCAGAAATGTCAGGCATACTAAGGGGCTCAACCACTTTCTCTTTGCCTTTATGTGATGTACTAATCACATTTACAAGATTGGTATTATGATGCAGCCTGCCACTCCATGGTCTATCAACTGAACCACTAGACGAGGACTCTCCTGGTATTATGATGCAGCCTGCCACTCCATGGTCTATCAACTGAACCACTAGACGAGGACTCTCCTGGTATTATGATGCAGCCTGCCACTCCATGGTCTATCAACTATGGTCTATCAACTGAACCACTAGACGAGGACTCTCCTCGTCCACTCAAGGACTGTAATTGCTGACTTGCATTATGTGCAATCACATTTCCACTCACATCAGCCCCAACAACTTCTTTTTCAGTAGCATACCAGCTGCTCATCTCATCAAAAACAACATCCCTGCTTACCCTCAACTCACGTGTAGCAGGGTTATAACACCTGTATCCCTTTTGCTCAAGGGAATACCCAATAAACACACATTTTTCAGCTTTTGGATCTAGCTTAGTTCTCAGCTCATCTGGCACATGCACATATGCAATGCATCTAAAGACTTTCAGATGAGACAAATCAGGTTTTCTGCCAGTAAACCTCTCCTCTGGACTTACATCATGTATGGCTATAGTTGGAGTCCTGTTCATGATGTAAACTGCTGTAAAAATAGCCTCAACCTAATAGCTATGTGGCATATTCTTCTCTCCCACCATCAATGCTCGCGCAATCTTAGCAATGTGCCTGTTTTTTCGCTCAGTAACTCCATTTTGCTACGGAATGTATCTGCATGTAAACTGTCTCCGAATACCATTCTTCTTCAAAAAATTAGAGAACTCATTGGAAAAGTACTCTCCCCCTCCATCTGACCTTAGGCACTTTACATATTTCCCTGTTTGCTTTTCAACCATAACTCTAAAATTTTGAAAATGAGTGAACACCTCACTCTTCTCCTTCATGAAGTATACCCACACTTTCCTTGTGTGGTCATCAATAAATGTCACATAATACCTGCAGCCTCCCATAGACATGGTCTTCATAGGACCCCATACATCTGAATGCACAACATCTGGTGCATTTCTGCTCACATTTTTGTCACGTAATACATGCTTTGTTTGCTTTCCAAATTGGCATGCTTCACATATTTTCTGCATACCTTTAACTTTAAACTTTGGTAGCCCTGTCACAATTCCTTTAGTCTGCATAGACTTCTTTCTCTGCACATTCACATGTCCAATTCTTTTATGCCAAATGTCTATGTCTGCAACAATTCCTGAACCATTTGCAAACATCGTAGCACTCACTTCAGGCATATTTACATTCAATGTAAACATTCTGCCCACTCTGTTGCCTTTTGCAACCAACTTGCACTTGTCTTTAAAGTCTTCAATATAACAACCATCAGGGTTAAACCGAACCTGCAAACCCTACTCAATCATCTGGTCAATTGAAACCAGATTCTTTGTTATGTTCGGAACATGAAGTACATCTGCAAGGTACTTCACTTTGCCATCCTGCATAGACAATGGCACATCTCCAACATGGGCAATTGGATGAGCAGTGTCATCCCCTGTTTCCACAAAACCTGGTCTTTCAAGGTTTTTCATCTCCTTGAACCACTCCCCATGACTTGTCATGTGGTTTGAAGCACCTGAATCAACGTACCATACATCATTTTTATGTGCTGCTTTAACATTTTCAGACATGGCATTCACGACATGCTGCAGCAAACAACCTTGCATTATCCTCATTGTTTCTGCTTGAGGATGCATAGTTGTTTTGCTGTAATTTTCCATTTTGCACGTCAGCCTGCTTCTTATAGATAATCTGCCTGCACATGTCCAGGATTACCACAATAAAAGCATCCATGTGTATCATTATACTAACTTTGCCAATTTCCACGACCTCTTTGACTCCCCCTGCCTCTGAATTGGCCTCTTTCACCTACGTGTTGTTGTTGTTGTTGTGAATTCTGGGACTGTTGTTGTTGTTGCTGCTGGCCATAATTCTGATTACCTGTTCGGCCACCTCCTTGGCCACATCCATGGCCTCCTCTACCTTGTCCTTGTCCTTGTCCTGAACTTGTGTAGAAGACCTGTTGCTCTGAATTGTTTTTGTTTTGTGAAGACTGTTGGTCTTCACCCAAGCTCTTCTCTTCTATAATCAACATAGACACCAAATCTATGAAATTGGGAATGTTTTCCCAAGTCTGAATAGATGTCTTGAACACCTTGTATTGTGGCCCGAGACCACGTAGACAAACTTCCACCTTATCATCATCTTCTACTGAAACACTAGATGCAAGGGATTCCACCATACCCTTGATCTTCAATGCATAGTCATTCATAGACATACTCTTTTTCTCCATAGTATGTTCATTCTTTAACTGTATCTTTCATGCCTTGGTATTCGTTTCATAGAGTTTTACCAAGCACGCCTCCTTGGGGGACTTGGCATCCTGCATGTGCCCAATCATAGTGTCCTGTATACTGATAGAGAGCCAATACATAACTTTTCTGGCTCCTTGGTTCCAATCCTTGAACTCTTTCACATCTGTAGTCGGATTGATCTCTGGTGCCTCTTCATGCTCACCTTCTATGTAGTCCCAATAACCCTTTCCCATCAGGAAATTCATCAACCTGAATCTCCAAGCATGGAAGTTGTTCTTATTAAGCTTCTCACCAACAATCTGATTTATGCCATCATTTGACATCTTGCTAGACACACAAATTTACCAGAAACAGCACTCTGATTTGTCTTGCACAACTGCTGTATTTTCTGCAACGGTACTGTACTACACTCAAATGTCACAACTAGTGATATTTGAGTGTACTACACTCAAATGTCACAACCAACGGTACTGTACTACACTCAAATGTCACAACCAGTGACCTCAATGTGCATACATACACCCAATGGCAACTGTTGACCTCGTTTTGCAGCGCACACAATGTCTGCACAACCAATTTGTCTTCCTGCAGTTCTTAAAACAGAGTTCTACACATAATCGATGACTTACCTGCAGTGCTCGAAATCGCCTGCTTTCTGAAAAACGGAGGTCCTAATACGTCCGAAACGCGTTTTCGCCCAAAAAATTTAAGTCCGATAGGACAGTCTAATAGGACAATATAGTTGCCCTATAGCTTTACTCTCACGAAAAAAGCTCCTCAATCTCAGAGATCGTTTGCCGGTGCCTCCCATAGTAGTCGTCGCCAACACAAATAGGGAAGAGCAGATGAAGCTCTTACCCTCGTACCACTTCCTGTGCTTCTCTTGCTTGCAGCTCAGCCCTTAGCATGAACCAAGCTTTGATACCATGAAAAGATGCAGGGGAGAAGAGAGCTTGAGCTCTTGCAAGCACACACACACACTCACAAAGCCCTAAAAGAGAACACACAAGGTGAGAGGCTGAAAATCTTCTTCTTCTTCACACAATACTCAACACACCATATACAAAGATAAGAGTACACACAATATGAAAAGGTACTCAACCAAGTACATACTAGGGTTCTCTATAGTGTGAACCTAACTAAATGAGCTGGCGCTATAACTATGCCAGCAGCCTCTAGAATGGCTGTCACACAGCCTGCCATCCCACTGGCCACATATCACCCATGATCTCACCAACTATGCCAGTGGTGTAAGTGTGGGATCTATCCCCCAGGCGGGTCATCTCAGTGTCCACCGCCTCACTAGATGAGCTCGATATCTCAACATTAGCGAAGTTACAAAAAGATAAGTTACAAAGGAAGTATAGTAGCCGTGCAAAAGGTCATGTTAACCATAGTGGTTAACATACCCCCCTCCTGATTGCAGGTCTTTCCTTGGAACTAGTCAAAGAAGTTATCTATAGTAGATAGAGTAAGTACGACGAAGTCCCATCGCGGGGGGTAAGAGTGGGAGGGGCACGATGGAAGATGCGGTAGCTCGTCCAGAAGGTTGTCTCCATCATGTCTTCAAAGGTTTGGAGCCACCAAGCAGGGATCCACACGATTCATTCGTAGTAGCCAAACAACTGCTTGAGTGTGGGCCCTTTGTTGATGTCGAAGGCGAGGCCTTGGGCTTCCTTGAAGTAATGTTCCCATTTCGGGAAGGACTCCAACAAGGTGATCATGAGGTTGAAGAATCGAATCGTGTGGCAATCACGCCCGTTGGTCGGGGACCTAGTCATAGTGGCAGATGAATTTGTGGAAGTGCCTAACCATGGGAGTATAGCAAAGCCAAGGCTGTTGTTGCTATATGCCCACGATCCTCTGCTCCGCAAGTGGCCCTGGCCTAGACAACAACAATGACGGCACTGATGCGCAGTCGGGGACCTGGTCATAGTGGCAGATGAATTTGTGGAAGTGCCTAACCATGGGAGTATAGCAAAGCCAAGGCTGTTGTTGCTATATGCCCACGATCCTCTGCTCCGCAAGTGGCCCTGGCCTAGACAACAACAATGACGGCACTGATGCGCAGGGTGGCTTGCCTCCTCCAAACCCCCCAATCTTCTTCACCACCGCCCTCCTCTCCCATCAAGCCTCTTGTCTACATCTCCTCACACACAACCCCCACCACCCCCCTCAAGCACCTCCACTCTTCCCCTTTTTGGTGCCCCACCTTCTTCTCCCCCCTTACTTTCCCACTCCACCCCCATCACCCACACCCTCCTCACCACTTTCACTATCCCTCAACTTAAGGAATGCACACAGCATTTCGAGATATCCTCTCCACCTCCGCCAAACCCCCACATTTTCTCGATGCGAGCCTCACCACCGGACCTTCATCATCGACACCCCCTCCACCCCCTATATCACCGGCTTCGCAACACCCACCACTCAAAGAAGGGGAGATCCCGCCACCACAACCATCTGAGCGCGAGGAAGTCGACCCTCTGCCACCAAACCCTTTGAATTGGTGTGATCCTTTGGACCACACGAAGCTCGAGCAGGCCATTGCCATCCTACTCAATTGACAGCTCCAACATCACCCCATAACCCGCATCACCAACCACCTCAACATCAATGTCCTTCACCCATACCTCAACGCCAAGCATATAACTTGGTAGCATGATCACCCACCCTGAACCCGCAACAAATACCACCGAAAAACTGCCATTGCTCGTCCCATAACGTTCAATCTCATGGTCAAGCAGGCGGCCTGGCGATGACCCTTCCTCAGCAAACCCTTCATCTGGGACATCTACCACTATAACGCACCCCACGTACTGAGGATCAGCCCGGATTACCTTCCTATTCGAAGACGGTGGGCCTGGAAGATGTTCCACGACGAGCAACAGAAGAACCCAAAGTTGTAATTCAATTTCCCATGGTTCACGCCCCCCCCACCCTGTTCACCCATAACATCCATGTATATTGAAGAATCCATGTTCAGGCACTTCCACGAATTCATCTGCCGCTACGACCAAGTCCCCAACCCAGCGGTGATTGCCACAATTCTATTCTTCAACCTCATCATCACCTTGCTGGAGTCCTTTTCCCGACATGGAACCATTACTTTTAGGGATCCCAAGGCCTGGCCTTTGACATCAACAAAGGGCCCACACTCAAGCAGTTGTTTGGCTACTATAAACGATTCATGTGGATGCCTGCTTGGTGGCTTTAAACCTTTGAAGACATGATGTAGATGACCTTCTGGATGAGCTACCACGTCTTCCATCATGCCCCTCCCGCTCCTACCTCGATGGGACTTCGTCCGCACTTACTATATCGACTATAGATAACTTCTTTGACCAGTTTCGAGGACGGACCTGTAATCGGGAGGGGGGTATGTTAACCACTTTGGTTAACATAACCTTTTGTGCAGCTACTATAATTCCTTTGTAATTCATCTTTTTGTAATCGCGCTAAGAGCCAATTGTAAATGAGACATGGGATGACCGAGCTTACATCTCATGTAATTTCGGTCATAAGGAATTGATGTACATAGAGCTAGTTAAACTAGGAAGACTAGTTCTGGGCCCCCATTTGTAATTGGGCGGCCGGAAATTTTAAATATAAGCTCATGTGTATGACATTTTATGAAATATGAAAAGGGACAATCCCATTTGTCTCAATTGAGTCTTGCCTTCTCTGCCTCTCCCTCTCTCTTGAGCTTATGGTGGCTTGCTTGCTTATGATGCTTTCTTGCTTGGTGTATGTGAATAGGAATGGTGTTTCTCTCCCTTCTCTCCTTCACTCCCTTCTCATTGCTCTCCACCTTGTCTTGTTTGCATATGAGGTAGAGGTTGAGCGCTCCATAGCTCCTTCCCTCTTGCTCCTACCTACCTGGCTTGGATCTCTCTTTGGGTGACATAAAGGGAGTGTAGAGTGAGCCCCTAGCGGCCTCATATCAGGGAGTTAACCCTAATAGGGTTGGCCAAGTGCTAGTCACCGGATTCTATCCTTGCTTGCACTCTCTTCTTCTTCTCTCGTGTTTGTAAGGTAGCAAGTTAATCCGTAACATTCGACCTGAACCACTACCTCTAAACCAAATCTTACGACTTGCATACCATATGATGGAGTTGAGATTAACTCCAGAAAGACACCTAGTGTACTCTCATGGTTTGCAAGCAGGGAGCATTGACTTTGATATCCATGTCCATACAGCTCCTGTTACATCTGCTGCAACTGTAACCATCAAACCACCCCTTACACAAGTGCTTATACCTGATGGTAGGATATTAGAAGAAGTGCAAGCGGTAGAGGAACTGATCCGGACTACTAGAGCAAAGGAAGAAGAGACTTTACAACTGGCACAACAATGATTAGCAGCCCAAACAACCCAATACACCCAAAATGAGTCCCAAGCCAAGACTACGCAAGTGGTGCCGGACAGTCTCGACACAAGTAATAACATTGCATCTACCTCAAGGAAAGAGCTAGGCTTGCAAATCATGGATCAATGTCTTTTCACACGAATGATTGGGAGTATGATGCCTCAACAAAAAATTTTGCCACAAGCCAAGCTTATGGTGTTACTTGGGAAGGGATTGTCTAATCGATATCTAGGGCCACAACAGAGGAGGAATGATTGCAGGGTATCTGCCAAAGCAAGGATGCCCACAATGAGCGAAATGGTAACACCTCATGTGAGCCGAGTGGATCCTACTTTTGTAGTATCACCTGGCTATACCATGGACCAACTCACATCTTCTAACCCACAAGGCCATGCTATAGGGACTCAAGAGAGCATACTAGCATGAGCTTCACCTTTTTAGATCCTAGAGCACCAGTAGGGCACATACCTTATCAGTACATCTACCCCCACCAAGGTTAGACCAATGCATCCTCATGTAGTGCCATGTGTTTCACCTCCACCTACTTTTATCATTGCTCATGTTATGCCAGCACCAACTCTACCCATAGACCCAACTGCTTTTGCACAGGCCCTGGGAAGAGCAATAGGTGGAAGCATAGCACCTGTGTGAGAGATGGTGGTTAACAAAGCCATGGAAAGGCTACCCAGATAGCTAACCTGACTCATAAATTCACTGGAGATGGTGGTTAACATAGCACCTGTGTGAGAGATGGTGGTTAACAAAGCCATGGAAAGGCTACCCAGATAGCTAACCTGACTCATAAATTCACTGGAGATGGTGATCCTAGGAGACATTTAGAAGTATTCGATCAAGTGTGTGAGGCCCTAGGAGAACAAAATGAGGTTTCAAGACCAATTCCCTTAGTCTAACATTAGACGGTAAGGATGGGATTGGTATAGAACTCTTAGGGTTGAACTTCACTGCTCTTAGGATATTGTTCTTGAAGTAATTTTTGCGTGAAGGAGTCTTATGGGGTGTAGCTTCATAGCTACACAAAGCCGCAAGAGAAGAAGAGGAATCGGTTAGAGATTTCATTAGCTGTCTCAAGCATTTGAACTCTCGTTGCCTTCCACATGGACGCTATTCGAATAATCAATTGTTGGATAGATTTATCCCCATGGGCTTAACCATGAAGCAATCTATAAATGGCTTAGATGGCTTAGTCATTAGGGGGATCACTACATGGGATAAAGTCACAACAAATTGAGGATAATCTCATGGTCAAAGGAGCTAAAGCATTGGATTCTAAATCTATTGCTTCCAAAGTCACAAGATATAGCACTTCTATAGTTAAACCCCTTGCTGAAAAGGCAACAATTTAGCAGAGATGAATTTCATAGATTTTATGAAAGCACTCCAAGAGAGAATGAAGGCCAATAGAGCCATCGAAAACATATATATTGACCCAACGACGAGAGAGCTTTAATGGTGCTTAATCTATCGACAAGGACATTCAACAACGAGTGTACAGTCCTCAGGGCATACTATAATGGTAAATTTACTTTTTATGGATGTTATGGTCATGAGGCTTCACACACGCATTTGCAAACCCTTGCTAATGCTTCTAGGCCTCAACAATTGGCTTTACTGGCCCCATCACATAGCCACAAGCCATAATGCCTATGGCAACATCTCAATCCAATGCTAATCAAATGACACAACAATCTATTATGCAAGGGGGATTCACAATGCACAAAATGTGTTGTTACCTCCACCAATTTTGGGACCTCAACCTCCACCCTTGATGATCACAACATTAAATCAAATAGGTTTCATGGAATCTTTTGAGTGTCCAGACTACGAGGTTGACTTGGACAGCACCTCACATGTTGCTAAGGACTCCACAGAGCTTCATCCAGACTATTACGTAGTGGATGGGAGAGGGGGAGTCAAACCAGTTTACCAACTTGCTGTTGCGATGGGGGCATGGGCCAGGACATTAATGCCATAGCTAGAAGAATGCCTCTTCAATGTTACCATTGTCAAGGTCCCCATCAAGTTTCGGAATTCCCTTTAAACTTTCCTCATCTCAACCAACCAGTGCCCTCAAACATGGCATTGGCTACTTGTAACCGTTGTGGCATAGATCATTGGATTAAGGACTGTCCCAACAAGATTGTGGTGACAAGCCCACAAATAGGGCCCATCATCATACCCCTAAACATGATTGGGGTAAGTAATCAAACTCAAAGGTACATCCTAAAAAATCTAGATCACACCGTTGAATGCTATCACACACGGCTATAAGCCCAAAACCAAGAGCAACGATCTATGGCCTCGGTAGTGGAATATAAAAAGAAGAAGAAAAATAGGAGAAAAAAGTTAGTTAAGAATGGGAATAAAGAAAACCAAAAAGGTAAATCTTCGGAGGGAGTAGCTCCGAATATGATATAGATTCCCAATCTGAAGAAAGGGATGAAGTTCGTCTCAAGAACGCCAAGGAGCATCTCCGAAGATGGTGGAGACGTAAACACTATGCAGTGAATCATCATAAAAGGCTGCAAGAAAGAACAACTACCGCCCAATGGCTCCAGTACATGTGCAGTTGACTTATATCAAAAGTTTATAGATGATTGGGGAGAGGAGTTACAAAAGGTCAAGTATTATAGAAGTCTCTGATAAACTAAAACCAAGTCTCTCAACTTGAAGCTAAACGAAGGAAAGGAAAATGAGCCTGATTTGCACCCAGCACTTAAGCATTACAAGTCATGGGGGAATGCAAGTTAGTGCTTGATAATGCCAAATGTAACCGCACAAGTGAGAGTCAAGGAGTCTATAAATGGGCTTATAGAAGTCAAGGAGTCTATAAATGGGCTTATAGAAGTCAAGGAAGTAGAATTGGGTCTCACCCATTGTGGTTGTGCCCAAGAAGAATTAAAAACTTAGTGACTCATTGTCCCTTCTAGAGCATGGTGGGCGATTTCCGAGATAGCTTAGCTCATGGTGGCTACTTAGCTCACTTATCTATAGTACCCATGCCATTTCACAGTGAGGATGCACTCAGACCGTTGCCTAGTATACCATAGGACACATATATATATGAAGCACACCCAAGTGAGGGGGAAAATCAACCTAGTGACAAAGAATTGTAGCATGCTTATACAAAATATGGTTATTTGATGGGATGAGCTTGCTAGATAAGTATGATTTATAGGTTATTGAGGTGTAGTCATGTAGACTAGATCCAGATTTACAACTTACAGTAGTGAACGTGCAACCTCGATATGGATAGGATTTCCCTCATTGCCCAGGTGTATTCTAACCCATCCTTACCTTTTACTATTGTTTCAATCTTTTTTACAATTCTCCATTTAGTGTTTGTTTGAGTGCTTGCTTGCATAAAATGCTATGTAATTGCTTTATCAATTTTCTGGTTATTACTTGGATAACCATTTAGGCTTTTGCCCTAGTTCAATCCTCCGTAAGATTGACCTTAGAGTATGCCGTACTCCACCTTCCTTAGTGTATCCTCTTTAGTTAGAATAGGCCTTCCACGCGAATTGTGAAAATGAAACTAGTTTATTAAAAAAAAACCCCAAAAAACCCACAACCAAGAAGATAACCATCGCCATGTGCGATATAGGTAGGACTTTTGGCTCTTATTGATGGAGCCTTGGGACCGTAGCCTTGATCTCCATGGGATGGGGCCTTGTGGCTAAAAACCTATCAATAAAAGGCTTTTAAAAAAACCATCTCTTTGGAGGTTCTTAGCAGTTCTTAGATACTCTTGTATGAAGTCTCTGGACCATTGCTTGGGTCTCTACAGGGTGATGCCCTACTTTTATATTTTTAAAATCAAAACAAACATTTATAAAATAATCACTTTAACAGTTTCATTTATGAGGCTAGATAATAACTAGAGATGGTTTCACCAAAGTGATAGTGTGTCAAGACTAAGGTCATAACCCGAGGCATGCTTTTTTATCCATCTTAGTTTAGATTGAATTTGGACCAACCTTAATATTACCCTTGGCTTAACTAGAAATTTTGACCAGTTGTCATAAAAAATCTTTCCTCACTGCTTGATTGGTGTTTGCATTATGCTTAAATTAAATTATTTTCCACAAGAGCAACTTACTCGTGGAACCATGTTGCCTTGCAGACCTTCCAAGACCTCCGACATTTCATGCATCCAGCAACCTTGACCAATCTTCATCGACATATTCCAAGGACGAAATCTACATCAGAAAGGAGGACATGTTAACCCTCATTGCACATCTCTTGAGTGTCGACACCATCCCCCATTGGCAACAGTCACTTCATTTGGCCGTTGACATTAAAAATGCTAACATTATATATTTTACATGTGCTATCGCTGCTTATCTATGAAAGGTGTGCCATATGATTAATTATGGAGATTACATTCTTAGATTAAGTATTTTTACAAGCCTAGGTGGCCCAGGATAGCAATGGACCTATATTTTAAGTATGGACGCCCAAGGTGTGAAGGTTTGGGGGCCAAGATAAGGGTCATTTTATATTCTCACCATTCATTCTCTTATGCAACTAATAGAGTGCTCTTCTTCTCTTGATCTCTTGTGTGTCTTGCTTGCTTGCCTAGCTCAATTAGAGCTACTATATACTCATTGTATATGTGTGAGTGCATGTGAGAGAGGGAGAAAGGTTGAGCGTCCATTCGAGTGCAGAGCGATGGCGTGCAGTGGACCTTGGAGTGTGGCTGGACGACAACATCGTCCAGCGATGGCGTGCAGTGGACCTTGGAGTGTGGCTGGACGACAACATCGTCTCCTACGAGAATTTGAGCACAAGCATTCACGAGGTGAGTGACACGCCTTGTGCCTATGCAATTGTGAGCTAGGTTATAGAATATTAGCTTCTTGGTTTGAACTATTTTATGTTCCTCATGAGTGTGGTTAGGCAAAGCCCCATGACCTTGGCTAGTTCCTGCACTCTTTCTACGGTGCAAGGGCTTCCCACCTTTATACATCACTATCATATACAAATTTATTATCTTTGTTAACATATCACTTCAAACCACCACTTTAAAATATTTCAAAGTGGCATCAACTTATGCTCTTGTACTACATATAGACCATGGTGAAATGAACTCCGCTCCCCTCCTCTCAACTCTTCCCTATCCATTTTTCGCCATGCACAAATAGCATCCCCCATGCTAAAGGAAAGAATAATGATGTCGTTTGCATGCTTACATCGTTGTAAAAATTAAAACTTGTTTGACAATCAACCTAACATTCTGAGTGTGCAATGTTCTGAAAATAATTTATTAACAAATTATAAGCACAACTTCAAAATAAGTGTTTTTGGAAATTTGTAGATGCGAGAGTGAAATTATATTTGAAATTTCTAAATTTTTGAGATTGATTAGATTTATTTTGTTGTGCATTATAAGGAGAATGTTGCAAGTTTATAATAGTTTGTAAGTTTTCTATAAGCATTAGTGTGCTCACAATTGTGGGACATTTAGTTAGGCCATATAGACCTTATAGTGACATGCAGTCCTTCTCCCACCCCCCACTCCCCAAACATCTCTCTCTCTGTCTCTCTCGTTTTGGTGAATGTGTAAGCTATGGATAAGAAGGTTGAATGTGTGTGTCTTCTTCTCTAATGTCTCTCTAATTTCTACATAATTAGCAATTTTAAGGATAATTATTGGGTTTAAGAGAGGAGTGTTTAATCATTGAGGGCTATTGTTGATGAAATGAGGATGGAAAGCAATGGAGGAGAAGCTTAGAGAGCCACAAAAACACATTCCTTGGTCCCATAGCAATTGAAACAACTCATATTTAAGGTATTCCATTATGCAAGAAATAGCAATAATTAGTGTTTATTAAGAGTTTTAATGTAGAATTAGTGAGTTGACGATTAACAAATGTGAATCATGTTATAACGTATTGAATACAAGTGTTTAATGGTAAAATAAACATGATTAGTGATAATTTTAATCATTTTTTATGATTATGGTTACATATGAATCAATGAAGGAAGTACTAATTATACTAATTATTTGGAACTTCTGATTTACAAAAGAGAAACAATTTTATGAGAAAACATTATGCTAAATTTTTGGTATTTTTTGGATCGGTTTTACTAATTAAATATTAATTTTAAAATTATGTAGCAAACCTATAATGAATTAAGAAAAGTGGGTTAACTGATTAGCTAAGGGCTACAGAATGGGTCAATCATGATTCCAAGCATGTCTTAATAGTACAAAAAATTTGGAAATGAAAGAAAGTAGCTAGCCATTAACCTAGATTAGCTTAGGAAACATGGATTAGTAAGGATTAACAAAGATTAGCAAAGGATTAACAAAAGTTTAGGAAAAGAAAGAGTGATTTCTCATTATTAAGTGATTATCAAAGTTAACCCCAAATTATGGCCTATATTGGAATATATACATGACCACCCTTTTTACACTATGATTAATAATGTCCATGGTAGGCATGGTCAATTGGCCTTGGGCTGAAAAGATGCAGGGGGAAAGAGAGCTTGAGCTCTTGCAAGCACACACACACACACACACAAAACCCTAATAGATAACACACAAGGTGAGAGGCTGAAAATCTTCTTCTTCTTCACTCAACACTCAACACACCATATACAAGATAAGAGTACTCATAATATGAAAGGTACTCAACCAATACATACACGGGTTCTCTATAGTGTGAACCCAACTAAATGAGCTGGCGCTATAACTATGCCAGTCTCTAGAATGGCTGTCACACAGCCTATCATCCCACTGGCCGCATATCACCCATGATCTCACCAACCATGCTAGTGGTGTAAGTGTGGGGCCTATCCCCCATGCGGGTCATCAGTGTCTACCGCCTCACTGGATGAGCTCGATATCTCAACACTCCCCCTCGAGCTCAACTCCATCTCATGTACACCAAGCAAAGCCCTGAATCTGCAGAGCTTCTCTGTACCCAATGCTTTGGTGAAGATGTCAGCTACCTGATCCTCTGTGCTGACATAAACAAGGTCGAGGTCTCCTGCCAAGACCTTCTCTCTGACGAAGTGGTAGTGGGCCTCTATATGCTTCGTACGAGTATGAAATATTGTGTTCCTGGCCAACTGTATACTGCTAATGTTGTCACAGAAAATGACAACTTGTCTATCCACTGATAGACCCAAATCTACAAGTAGCTTTCTCAACCAAGCTACCTCACATGCTGCCATAGCAACTCCTCTGTACTCAGCCTTTGTATTGGATAGAGCAACCATAGGCTGCTTCTTGCTGCTCCAAGTTACAGCAGCACTCCCCAAAGAAAACATGAATCCACTGGTAGATCTTCTATCTGAGATACTACCAGCCCAATCAGCATCTGTGTACCCATGTACACATATCTCTGTCCCAGTCTCATAGAATAGTCCACAATGCAAAGTAGACCTCACATACCTCAGTATGCATCTCAACGCATCCAAATGCAGTTTTTGTGGAACCTGCATAAACTGACTCACCAACCCAACAGCATAGCTCAAATCTAGTCTGGTGATCGTCATATAGATCAAGCTTCCCACTATGCGCATATACATAGTAGGATCCTCCAAGATCTCTCCTGAATCTGCACTCAATTTGCCATTCTGATCCAATGGCACGGAAATAGGCTTAAGCTTTTCATTCATGGCTTCCATAGCCTTCTTTACACCAGGTGTTCTCATAGCTGGGATCCCAAGCTCCTCATCAAGGCTCATATTTGAGCCACTAGACTCTCCATCAACATGAGAATGCCCTGCAGAAATGTCAGGCATACCAAGGAGCTTAACCACTTTCTCTTTTCCTTTACGTGATCTACTAATTACATTTGCAGGACTGGTATTATGATGCAGCCTGCCACTCCATGGTCTATCAACAGACCCACTAGATGAGGACTCTTCTAGTCCACTCAAAGACTGTGATTGCTGATCTGCATTCTGTGCAACTACACTTCCACTCACATCAACCCCAATAGCTTCTTTTTCAGCAGCATACCAGCTGCTCATCTCATCAAAGACAACAGCCCTGCGGTTACCCTCAACTCACATGTAGCAGGGTTATAACACCTGTATGCCTTTTGCTCAAGGGAGTATCCAATAAACACACATTTTTCAGCTTTTGGATCCAGCTTAGTTCTCAGCTCATCTGGCACATGCACATATGCAATGCATCCAAAGACTATGAGACAAATCAGGTTTTCTGCCAGTAAACCTCTCCTCTGGAGTTACATCATGTATGGTTGCAGTTGGAGTCCTGTTCATGATGTATACTGCTGTAGAAACAGCCTCAGCCCAATAGCTATACGGCATATTTTTCTCTTCCATCAATGCTCGCGCAATCTCAGCAATGTGCCTGTTTTTTCGCTCAGCAACTCCATTTTGCTGCGGAGTGTATCTGCATGTAAACTATCTCTGAATACCATTCTTCTTCAAAAATTCAGAGAACTCATTGGAGAAGTACTCTCCCCCTCCATCTGACCTTAGGCACTTTACATATTTCCCTGTTTGCTTTTTAACCAAAACTCTGAAATTCTAAAAGTGAGTGAACACCTCACTCTTCTCCTTCATGAAATATACCCACACTTTCCTTGTGTGGTCATCAATAAATGACACATAATATCTGTAGCCTCCCATAGACATGGTCTTCGTAGGACCCCATATATTTGAATGCACAACATCTAGTGCATTTCTGCTCACATATCTATTATGTGGAAATACATGCTTTGTTTGCTTTCCAAATTGGCATGCTTCACATATTCTCTGCATACCTTCCACTTTAAACTTTGGCAGCCTTGTCACAATTCCTTTAGTCTGCATAGACTTCATTCAATGCACATTCACATGTCCAATTCTTTTATGCCAAATGTCTATGTCTGCAGCAATCCCTGAACCATTTGCAAACATCGCAGCACTCATTTCAGGCATGTGTACATTCAATGTAAACATTCTTCCCACTCTGTTGCCTTTTGCAACCAACCAATCTGCCCTTGTCTTAAAGTCTTCAACATAACAACCATCAGGGTTAAACCGAACCCGCATACCCTGCTCAATCATCTAGCTAACTGAAACCAGATTCTTTGTTATGTTTGGAACGTGAAGTACATCTACAAGGTACTTCACTTTGCCATCCTGCATAGACAATGGCACATCTCCAACATGGGCAATTGGATGAGCAGTGTCATCCCTTGTTTCCACAAAACCTGGTCTTTCAAGGTTTTTCATCTCCTTGAACCACTCCCCATGACTTGAACCACATGACTTGTCATGTGGTTCGAAGCACCTGAATCCACATACCATACATCATCTTTTTGTGCTGCTTCAACATTTTTAGACATTGCATTCACGACATGCTACATAACAAACAACCTTTCATTATCCTCATTGTTTCTGCTTAAGGATGCATAATTGTTCTGCTGCACTTTCCCAGCCTGCTTCTTATAACATTATGCCTGCACATGTCCAGGCTTACCACAATAAAAGCATTCACGTGCATCATTATACTGCCTTTGCCAATTTCCACGGCCTCTTTTACTCCCCCTGCCTCTGAATTTACCTCTTCCACCTACGTGTTGTTGTTGTTGTTGTTGTGTATTCTGAGACTGTTGTTGTTGCTGCTCTGCTGGCCATAATTCTGATTACCTGTTCGGCCACCTCCTTGACCGCATTCACGGCCTCCTCTACCTCATCCTCTTCCTGAACTTGTGTAGAAGGCCTGTTGCTCTGAACTGTTTTTGTTTTGTGAAGACTGTTGGTCTTCACCCAAGCTCTTCTCTTCTATAGACACCAAATCTATAAAGTTGGGAATGTTTTTCCGAGTCTGAATAGACGTCTTGAATGCCTTGTATTGTGGCCCAAGACCACGTAGACAGACTTCCACCTTATCATCTCATCATCTACTGATACACCAATAAATGCAAGGGATTCCACAATACCCTTTATCTTCAATGCATAGTCATTCACAGACATGCTCTTTTTCTCCACAGTATGAAGCTCATTCTTCAACTGTATCTTGCGTGCCTTGGTATTTGTTTCATAGAGTTTAACCAAGGTGTCCCACGCCTCCTTCGGGGACTTGGCATCCTGAATATACCCAATCATGGTGTCCTGTATACTAATGGAGAGCCAATACATAACTTTCCTGGCTCCGTGGTTCCAGTCTTTAAACTCTTTCACATCTGCAGCAGTCGGATTTATGTCCGGTATCTCTGGTGCCTCTTCATGCTCACCTTTTATGTAGTCCCAATAGCCCTTTCCCATCAGGAAATTCGTCAACCTAAACCTCCAAGCATGGAAGTTATTCTTATCAAGCTTCTCAGCAATCTGGGTTATGCCATCATTTGACATCTTGCTAGATACACAAATTTACCAGAAACAGCACTCTGGTTTTTCCTGCACAAACTGCTATATTTTCTGCAGCACTCTCAAATGTCACAACCAGTGACTTCAATGTGCATACATACACCCAATGGCAACTGTTGACCTCTTTGCAGCACCCACAGTGTCTGCACAGTCAATCTGTCTTCCTGTAGTTCTTAAAACAGAGTTCTGCAGAGAATCGATGACTTACCGCAGTACTCGAAATCGCCTGCTTTCAGAAAAACGGAGGTCCAGACGCGCCCGAAACGTGTTTTCGGCTCACAAAATTTTGTCCAATAGGACTCAATAGTTGCCATATAGCTTTATTCCCGTGAAGAAAGCTCCTCAATCAGAGATCATTTGCCGGTGCCTCCCGTAGAGTTCCCGACAAGGGTGGTCACCAACACAAATAGGGAAGAGTAGTTGGAGCTCTTACCCTCGTATCGCTTCCTGTGGTTCTCTTGCTTGCAGCTCAGCCCTTAGCATGAACCAGGCTCTGATACCATGAAAAGATGCAGGGGGGAAGAGAGCTTGAGCTCTTGCAAGCACACACACACACACACAAAACCCTAATAGAGAACACACAAGGTGAGAGGCTGAAAATCTTCTTCTTCTTCACTCAACACTCAACACACCATATACAAGATAAGAGTACTCATAACATGAAAGGTACTCAACCAATACATACATGGGTTCTCTATAGTGTGAACCCAACTAAATGAGCTGGCGCTATAACTATGTGTTAACCCATGGGGCGGACATGGCGACGTACTATATTTTACGTCATTAATTTAAATATTCTGAGTCATGGGCCGGGCTTGTCGGCACCATATGTTAAGGATGAAGGGATTGGGTGATCGCCGATGAGAGGCGCACCTTGGATATCAGTAGGATAAGGGTTAGGGTCGGCCGGCCATGTATGGGCGCCCAAGTGTGAACGGCCAAGTCACCTATATGAGTCAAATGTAACCCTAAAATCCTCATTCTCATGTGTTGTGAATACAAGAGTGCTCTTGCCTTATCTCTTTGGTTTCCTTCTCCTGCGAGGTCTTACAACGTGGGAAGCAGTCACTGCCAATGCAATCCAGTTAGAAGACAACTTGATGATTGCAGGTAAAAAGGTGTCTTCAGAAACAAGATCCGTTAGTTCACAAGTATCTGGGCACGAGCCAATGACGGTGAAACCTATTGCCAAGGAGCCCAAGATATCTGAAATGTTTGTTGACCGACCTTACTAAGGCTCTCCAAGAATACTTTAGGGGTAATCGAGCTCCTCAGAATAGCCATATGTACCCAAGAAGAGAGCAACAATGGTGTTCGGTGTGCTTAGGACCACATAGCACGAGTGAATGTCCCACATTCAGAGTCAAATTCAATGGGAATTGCAATGCATGTGGTAAGTATGGCCATCAATCTAAAGATTGCCTAACACTTAAGCGAATGTTGGCAAACCAGGCACCACTAGCTTGGTCAAACACACCTCAAGTACCCACGCTAATGCCTGCACAACCTATCGAGCAACCGTCACAGCACATAGTTCCAAGGAATCCGAATGTAGTCCAGTCTGTGCCGTTACCACCGCCAGTGCTAGGACCACAACCTCCACATCCAAGGATTACCCCTGTAAACCAGATGGGTTGTGAGTCACATAGTGCGTGTGGGGATTATGAAGAGGAGATAGACTCCACTGCTCCATACGGGATTGATACGTTTGAAATGATTCCCCAGTACTACATGGAGGATCATTTCGGGCAAGTGAAGCCTGTATATCAAGCGGCTGCTCTCGCCACAAGAGGGCAAAACCTTAATACCATGGCAAGGAGACCACCTCTTCAATGCTATGATTGTGGTGGACCGCATCGTGTAGCGGAGTGTCCTAATAGGCTACAGAAGATCGCTACTCAAATGCAACCAAATCAAGGGAGCACATCGGGAATGCCGGTACTTACATGTAATCGTTGTGGCATAGATCATTTGATTGCTCAATGTCCACATAATCCTAATGCACCCAAGATTACGCCATTGAATTTGGTTGAGGTCACCAACCAAGCACGAGGAACCCCACTCGTTGTACCCGCGAATGTAGTTACACGGTCAATGCTTCAAAATCAAAACTACATTCTTGAAGAGAGGGATACTGCATCAATCGCTCAGGCAAAGAAAAAGAAAACACGGCGGAAGAGATCGCTTAATGCCACGAGCTCCAAGCCTAGTTCAAAGACTAACATAGGGACAGGAGACGACCCCGTGTATATGAATGATCCCGAAGATGATTCTGATTCAATAGAAACCATGGGGACCAAAGCCACTACCTTAAGGGAGGAACCCACTCGGGAGATCAATGAAGGAGAATCAAGCGAATACATGAATAAGGGGAAACAAAAGGAAACTTCCTCGGCCCCACAACCAAGTCAGTTAATGCCCTCTCGACCACCCAAACTGACTGAGATTCCCCAAGACAAGCCACGTGGGCCAAAAACCCTTAAGAAAAAGATTGGAACCTACCCAAACCCCGTTGAGGAGATTGAACAAGTGCAACACTTAAGGGGTTTGGTGGAAGAAACACAAAGAGAACTGGAACCAAACCCGAGAAAAGTCAAAATTCCAGACACAGTGTTTCCTACGCAAGTTCAGCCTCACAAGAACCATAAACCGTTAGCTATACCTAGTATCATTCGGGAAGAAAGTGAGGATAAAACATCAGGAAGTGGGCAAACACCCTTTTTGCTTGAAAGAATGTTTAGTGAGGGAATGCCTGACCCCATTGAAGAGGAAGTGATTCCATCTTCACCAGTCCCTAGTCAAGGGGCGATGTCTCGAAAAGTACCATTGAATGTGTCTAAGCTAATGGATTTCATGTCCTCTGAAATTAGAACCACGATCATATCCAAATTATACGGAGATCCTGAGCTATTCTTAGCTCTTCGGGCATTTCTCAATGGAGAACTTAAGGCGGGGCTACCACAATTTGCAAATATGGATAGACCCGACACGCTTCAAGATGAAGGGGAACATTGGGATCTACAACCCAACTTAGATGAAGATTCGGTCGTTGAAATACCTGTTAACAAGTTGGGACAGTACTTTGAAGGGGACGAATCTAATGCCACCCTCCCCATTACTACCAAGGGATTAACTCTAAAGGGAATCCTTGATGGTGGTGCTGGAGTGAGCATTGTGACTAAAAACTGTTGGGAATCCATGGGAAGACCTCACCTCGAAGTCACAAACATAGTGGTTAAGATGGCAAACGGAACCATAGCTAAACCTATTGGAATGTTACGGGACCTCAAGATCAAGGTCCTGGGATACAAGGTAAAACATACCTTCATTGTAATGGATTTCTCCAAGCATCCTATGTCATATCAAATGATCTTAGGACGTCCTTTCATGAGGGAAGCACAAATGGTACATGACTGGTCGAAAAACCATGTCTACCTACAATTCCAGGACTCTGTCATTCGAGTTGATCTTGAGAATGGTCGTGCACATCCTTTAGGAAGCAAGGTTATCATTGATAATCGATCGGATACCACTATTCACTCCGCCCCATTAAGGTATTGCTATACATGCAAAAAAGAGACTGATGATGGGAAAGATTCTCCTTATATGGATGTCCTACCGGGTATGACTGAGTCGGATAACATGGATTGGGTACACCTAGCGGCAACCATAGACACATGGGGAAATAGAGGCACAAGTTGGGTAACACCTGAGGGGCAAGATATGCCACCGTTAGTGCCAATAAACATGATAGGTGTTATGCACTTGACTCCTGATGGCGAGAAAGTGGCAAACTCCACTGACACTGAAAGTAGCGAAGACTCTGACCAATGCAACTCTGAGTATGAATCTCAAGAAGAAACTGACTCTGAGCCTGATGGGAAAAATGAATCAAATATTCACCCAAATGTGGAAGCAAGGTGCTCAAGGCCTAGGACAGTGGCCTCCTGCAGTTCATCCGAAAGTGAAGATCGACCAAGTGAGTCCGAATCTGATAGAAACAAAAATCAAAAACTTGGTAAGAAGAAAACGAGACATAAGCGCCAACGCTATCGAGCTAATGTACGCACTGCAATAAACAAGGAAAGATCCACTGCAGAATGGCTTAGTTATGTAGGAGCCATTGACGCTCACCTCCAAAGTGTCATGTGGTGTATTCCGCAACCTCATGACGTCGCCCAATTAGAAATCGAAGAGAAGCCAAAACCAAGTCGTACTGCAAGAAGGCGGCAAAACCAAGAGTTGGCTCAACAACAAAAAGAGGCGGAATTAAAAGAAAAAAACCGGGCACAACAAGAACCAGTAGACTTACACCCCGCACCCGAGCATTTCAAATCATTCACCACAGGGGAACGTAAAGTAGTCTACACAAAAGCCCAACGAACGCCTACCAATGGGAGTAGCGGTGTCTACGATGGCCCTGCGGTAGTTAAGGAGATAGACTTAGCAGATCCGGGTGAGGAGTCTAAACCAGTTTTTATTGCTCAAGACCTCACCAAGGCGGAAGAAGCTGCACTTACGAAGCTTCTTAAAGAATTCAAGGACATATTTGCTTGGACATATCATGATATGAAGGGTGTTCCACCCTCGGTGGTGCAACACACGATTCCAATGATTAGCACTGCTAAACCAGTCCAGCAACGTCCCTACCCAATGAATCCTAAGTACGCAAAGATTGTACAAGAGGAAATTGAAAAGCTGATAAAATGTGGATTCATATACCCAATTGAGCACTCAGAATGGGTTTCTCCGATAGTCATCGTGCCAAAGAAGAATGGGAAACTCAGAGTGTGCGTTGATCTCAAAAAGGTTAATGCAGCCACCAGAAGGGATCATTACCCCTTGCCATATTCTGAACATGTGCTTGAAAGAGTGGCAGGCAAGGAGGCATATAGCTTTTTAGATGGGTACTCGGGTTACAATCAGATCACAATTGCAGTCGAGGACCAAGCTAAAACAGCATTTATCACGGAGTTTGGAGTGTTTGCCTTTCGCGTCATGGCCTTTGGCTTGACCAATGCACCTGCAACATTCCAACGATTGATAAACACGGCCTTTAAGGAATATCTAAGGGACTTCTGTGAAGCTTTCTTAGATGATCTTTATGTTCATTCCTCTTGGGATGAGCACTTGATGTGTTTACGAAAAATATTTGAAAGGTGTAGATTATATCGCATCTCGTTGAATCCTTTCAAATGCCAATTCTGGGTTAAACACGGAGTTATCTTAGGGCATATAGTGTCCAAAAATGGGATTTCCACTGACGAGAGTAAAATCAAGGTCATTCTGGAATTACCCCCACCCACCAACTACAAGGGAGTCCAACGCTTTATGGGCCACGTTGGTTATTATCGAAGGTTTATTCTCTTCTTCGCCGAGATAGCTCGACCATTGTATAAGCTTCTCATCGAGTTTATTTGGACCGAAGAATGTGACCGTGCCTATGAGCTATTAAAGAAGGCCTTGGCGAGTGCTCCAATCTTGAGAATGCCTAACTGGGATTTACTCTTCCATGTGCATATTGATGCATCAAACTTTGCTATTGGGTGTGTGTTAACTCAACCTGGAGAACACAAGCTAGACTACCCCATTAGCTTTGCCAGTCGCCAGTTGAACGATGCTGAGATGAACTACACCACTACGGAGCGAGAAGGGTTGGCAATGATATATGCAGTAAGGAAATTTCGTTATTACCTCCTTGCCACCAAGTTTGTTTTCTATGTGGATCATCAAGCATTGTTGTATCTGGTAAACAAACCATGCTCCACAGGAAGAATCACACGATGGCTATTGATTCTTCTTGAGTTTGATTTCACTGTTGTTGTGAGACCTGGCAAAAAACATGTTATGGCTGATCATTTGTCTCGCATACCTAATGGTGAGGCTCCTACGGGGGTTGATGATGACTTACCGGACACTTCCCTGTTCATGGTGGAGACAATGCCTGAATGGAGTGAGAAGATTGTTAACTTTTTGGTTAATGGCTTTCCACCCAAGGAGCTTCGTAAAGAGCTAGCTCGAAAGCTAATCAAAGAATGCGAACCCTATTGCCTGATAGCCGGGACTCTTTATAAAAGAGGAAAGGATGACGTTCTTAGGCGTTGTGCCCGAGAGGATGAGTATCTATACATTTTGCAAGAGGCACATATGGGCGTAGCCGGTGGTCACTTCTCAGGCAACTTAACTGCGCGAAAGATCTTACAATCAGGGTATTGGTGGCCCACTATGTTCCAAGACGCATCACTCTTTGTGAAGGGTTGCGATGAATGCCAACGATATAAGAAACCCCAGAGGAAAGATCAGATGCCCCTACATCCGATCAAAGTAAACCAACCATTTGAAAAGTGGGGTTTAGACTTTGTAGGTCCAATTAGCCCAGCGGCCCGAAACACACAATCTCGCTATATTATTGTGGCCACTGACTATATGACCAAATGGGCTGAAGCGAAAGCGACACGTAAGGCGGATGCGAGGACAATAGCCAAGTTCCTCTTTGAAAATATAATCACACGCTTCGGTTGTCCTTTTGAACTTGTGAGCGACAATGGGACACATTTTATAAATGAAGTGATTAAGGAGCTCACAACAAATTTCATGATATCCCATCATAAATCTACTCCTTACTATCCGCAAGCGAATGGCCAAGCCGAGAGTACAAACAAGACATTAATCTCTGTTTTGACAAAGACAGTTGAAGCTCATCGCACGGATTGGGATCTAAAGCTCACGACAGCTTTATGGGCCTATCGTACTGCGTACAAAGTGGCTATTAATTGCACACCATTCAAAATGGTATATGGCAAAGAAGCAGTAATGCCGTGGGAATTTGTCATTCCTAGTCTTCGTGTTGCTACTCAAGAGGGTTGGGATGGTAATCCCTTAGTAGAGCGTCTATATATCCTTGAACGGCTAAACGAAGAAAGACAATTGGCTGTATACAATGCCCTTGTGGAGAAGGATAGAAGGAAAAAATGGTTTGATCGCCATTTAAAGGACAAGGACATCAAGGTTGGGGATAAAGTCCTGATGTATGGAGTGCGAAACGAAAAGAAGAAGCTCAAATATGCTGGTAAGGGACCATATAGAGTATGTGAAATTACCCCGCAAGGTACCATTAGAGTGGAGACTCTCGACGGAGTTGAAACCATTGGATTCCTTAATGGGAGTAAATTCAAAAGGTACTATGACCCCCTGAGCCAAGAGGAGTTACATGCAATCCATCAAAAGAAGGCAGCTAAAGAACAGGCTGAGCTTAAAAAGATACAAGCGAGAGTTGAAGCCAAAGAACGTCAACAGCGTGCTAGGAGACAACGAGAAGCCAACTTGGGAATTACGCAAGTATTTTTCGAGGAAGCAGAGGAGGATGCACTAGAATCTGACCCACCTCTAAGATACCCAATTGAGTTACAGAGTCCTTACGGGGGAGGTGCTGTATAATGCATTATTGGATACAGGAGCTCAACACAATTTGCTATCATATGGCGTGTGGTGTCAACTGGGAAAACCACCTTTATCCAAGAGTTCTATCCAAGTTCAAGGAATCAACAAGAAGAAAACCCCTGTCTCAGGAATTCTGCACACTCCGGTTGCTTATGACAAGGGAACCATAATTCAAAGCTTTTTGGTTATGCCTGCTGGTACCATGGAAGGGACTGTAATCTTAGGGCGCAAATGGATGATGGCCACCAAGTGCAATATCGATTGGGCAACGAGACAAGTCACAACGCAAGAACCAACACTAGGTCTGACCGCTCAAAATCCCGCACCTAAGTCATCCACTCAAATATTAGATAACGAAAAATCACAAAGTCCAGTGGCAAAACCATCTTCGATTGTTGGCCACCCCTCTAACGCTTCAACGCCAAGAGTGGAAACAGGCAAGGTGGTCCCTAAAGCTTCGCTTACTATGCCAAAGAGTACATACAAGTGGGTCCCCAAAGCTTCGTTAACAGCTACTCCCCCTGCTCAATCTCGTTCAGCCACCAAGAAGCCTCGTAAAAGGAAAGTAGCTACCCACCCGAGAAAGGGCAATGTAACATCGCGATGGATCCCTAAAAAATTATTAGTAGCCCAAGGGTACTACGAGGGGAATGACCAGATTTGGGTCCCTAAACATAAGGTGAATCCCTCTACATCACCTGTAAAACCTTGCAAACCAATTGTTGCCACCCCAATGACAATTCAAGACCGTGGTAAGGGAAAGGTAACAGAGTGCTCCGCACCACTTCTTCCAGAGTTAGTTTGGATTCCCAAACGATATCGATCATTACCACCTAGCTCAGGAAGGGGGGAGCCACATGAAGCTTCTAGCTCCTCATGCCAGGCACACACTCATATAGAAGTTTCTACATGCTCTACACCTACTTTTGTCAACACCCAACAAAAAACCGATGAGCCTACGTCTCCCCTTGTAATAGTATCGACGGAAACCATTTCCTCCATTTGTCAATGGGAGCGTACACTACCATCTCTGCAATTGGATGTGGCCACAAGGGTCATAAAAAGCTATCTACCCACATCACAACCTATGACCCGCTGGACAAATTGGTTCCAAGAGGCTGCAACATCATTGCAAATAATCTGATCTACCCAAGGAAAGGGGGAGCATGTACTCACGCTCGACATTCTAATGCTTCCTCCTTAACCTTCTCCCCTGACCATGTATATATATAGCTTCATACATTATAAATAAAAAAAAACAAATCAAAACAAAGAAAAGAAAAATAAAAAATAGTAAAAAGAGCAAGAGCACAAAAAGAGGATAAATATCCGTATGCAATCAAGAACTAGATTGACCTGTCTCACAAACCTACTGATGCTATATCTGTGTTTGCAGATATGGCAGATGCACGATCATCATACACTTCATCCACTCCCGCCTTTGATGAGAGGTATCATCTATACCTTTCTCAGATATTTCACATGTGCTATCCTGTTATTGAAACTGAATGGGATCATATAGATGTACTAGCCAAAGAGGAAAATGTTAAGGAATTAGAATGGCTAATTCGCCTATTGACCATGACTGACCCCTACTCTGTAGAGGAAATATCCCCGATAGCCCAATGCTTTCCTTTTCCACAAGATGACTATCCTCGCATGGTTACATTCTTGATGAGTTTATGTGGATGGGAAAATGAAAAGGAAATATCTGATAATGATGAATGGACGGATGAAACTCATGGCACTACTGAGGTTGACTTTATTTGTTTGGATGATGCGGATAGAGGCTTAGCCTTAGGGCTAGAGCCAGGACTCTACAACATCCTCTTACCGTATCCTCAGTAGTAGTGTGGTGACGGGTAGGTAGGTTAGCGTTTCCAAGTTTTTTCTAGTTTAGATTCCTTAAACAAGTCTTAAAATTTTCACACTGATGTGCCTCTCGAGGTATAGTGCTTGTTAGTTGATTGTACAGGTTAAAAAAGTTTGAGGTGGGTTTGCTTTCAAGTCCTGAGACTGCCGCAACGTTCATCAAAATATATCTACATCAAATTGCAAGCTGTCTCGTCAAATCAAGGAGATCTCCAATTACAGGTGTAATTCTTCCATACCCACTCTCTTTCGTTTTTTCTGTTCAATTAATTTCATAAACTATAAGGCATGACCACATGGAAATTGTCAATGTACTACTTAGTTTTTGAAGTTGCTTGCATGCTAGTGTAAATCATTAATGAGCTTAACTTTATTGGAAATATTCCTAGGCAGCATGACGTCTTTAGTTAACCTTGGAATACAATTGTCTTAGGTCTAGGGTCAAACCATCTTAATGTTTGAACACCTGGCTGTGTGTGTGTTGACCTCTAGGACATAGCTTTTACCCCTTGTCGAAAGGATGTAAGAACACATTTTAGTTCAGGAGCGAAGATCAAAAGAAACTTTTTAAAAAAAAAAAGCCTACAACAATAAATGGCAATACAAGTCTATGATGTGCTTTAATGTTGGCCTATCGCCTTATTGATACTTGGTAGGCGAGGAGTATTCTACTCCAGACCGATGCCTTGGTTGGTAGGGGGTAGCCTTGCCTAAAGTAAGCTAATAGATTCCTGGATAATGCCTTGTGTTAAACATGGTACCAGGATCGATGTTAGTTTTGCCTTAGGAAGGTCGCCATTGTGTGTAAAAATTGTCACGTGCATTAATTTTTTTTTAAAAAAAAGGCAAAAAGCTCCTGTAACTCTGATGTTTCTTGTGTCCCAAGGCTTGTGGTATTAACTTGTTCTTAGAGTAGACACAGTGTGGTCATCTGTTTATTTATTAAGCTTGGTTATTTTCCTTGACTTAGGCCAGTTATAAACCTTGATTAACCTTTGACACCTTGCTAACTCTTGAATTCCTTTCAATAATTTTAAACTCCTATTAATTTGCTACACTAGCTCACTCATGTGACCCTTAAACTAAGTTCTCATAGCAACATCCATTGTGGTCTCACATGCTTGAATTTATACACTTTATATCTTTTGAATTCCAGCATACCTTCACTCTACTTCCCTGTTTTGCAGACGGTCTACCACAACACCCTCTCGAGCTTACCATACCATAGCTTCCGAGGACGGAATCTACATCAGGAAGGGGGGCATGTTAACCCATGGCGGACATGGCGACGTACTATATTTTACGTCATTAATTTAAATATTCTGAGTCATGGGCCGGGCTTGTCGGCACCATATGTTAAGGATGAAGGGATTGGGTGATCGCCGATGAGAGGCGCACCTTGGATATCAGTAGGATAAGGGTTAGGGTCGGCCGGCCATGTATGGGCGCCCAAGTGTGAACGGCCAAGTCACCTATATGAGTCAAATGTAACCCTAAAATCCTCATTCTCATGTGTTGTGAATACAAGAGTGCTCTTGCCTTATCTCTTTGGTTTCCTTCTCCTGCGTGTGTGTGTGTGTGAGAGAGAGAGAGAGAGAGAGTGAGAGAGCGATCGAGCACTGTGTAGCGGCACGGCGGCGGAGAGGCGGTAGAGCGGCGACGGCGGCTCCTTCTTCACGGCTGCGATGCGGGAATCCTTCAAGGCGGCGGTTAAGCGGTGAGTGACACACCTTTTGCATTCTGTTTTTGAGCTTGCCTTCCTGGTTGTATGCTTGCAGCCATTCGTGGCTCGCATACGGTGTCCGGCAAGTCCTCAGCTACGACCTGTGCGGCAAAAGCACACACTATGCCAGTCTCTAGAATGGTTGTCACACAGCCTGTCATCCCACTGGCCGCATATCACCCATGATCTCACCAACCATGCCAGTGGTGTAAGTGTGGGGCCTATCCCCCAGACGGGTCATCAGTGTCCACCGCCGTTTCATCCTCCAAACCATTGATATGTACAATCACAATCCACATGGATGGAGTATATGTCAATGGACTCATGTCAAACTTCAAGCTCATGCTCACACCTAGCATGGGAAGCCAAAATTGCATGTTTATGGTTGTAAACTGCCCAGAAAGTAGACTGCCCAGAAAGTATTCAAAACAAGCCACAACATCTACCCCGTAATGGCATAAGAACCTTTTGTAACTTCCAAATATTCTGCATCCAAAACCCAAGCATATATAGGGCTATCCACAATGAATCTACATGAATTTCCAGCAAGCTAATTCATTGTTCTTGAACATTGTTGGAGCTCCAAAATGCATCTTAAACCCTTCTAAATTAGAGCCACGTTGCCAAGTACTTCACTAATGTACGACTGCAAAGAACTCTTTCTCTTGTACCCAAAATTGCTTCCGGCACATACTCAATTATACCCTCCTCATTCACTAGAGGTAGCTCATCTTACACAAATACCTTTGGCCCAAGGTAAGCTTTGAGATGTCTTTGAGGAGGTTGATGGAAGTGCCAATTGATAAGCAACTTCACTATCTTGTATGGCCCATATTAGCGATGAGCTAACTTGGTATTCATGTTGCCCTTGAGAGTACCATATCTTGTCTTGGGAATCCTCAAGAACACCCAATCACCCTCCATGAACTCCAATGGTCTCCGATGAGCTATATTAGCTTTGCATTGTTTCCAAAGTGCATCCAACTTTTCCATCTCCTCTTTTGTATTATGATTCACCCCCTCTTGCTTTGGAACCATCATTGGCATATTCACTTTGTACCCACACAGTGCCTCAAAAGGTGACATACCAATGCTCTCATGATACATACTATTATGAGAAAACTTGGCAAGTGGAAACCACTAATCCCAAACACTTTGTGTATCATGGTAATAATGCCTCAAGTAAGTCTCCACCCACTTGTTCACCCTCTTGGTTTATCCATCGATTTCGGGGTGATAGGCAGTGCTAGGTGTCAAAATAGTCCCTATGATCTCAAACAATGTCCTCCAAAATGTACTTATAAACTTCACAATTGTGGCAATCCATGTAACTTGAACACATGATCCACAAACTAGTTTGCAACCATAGATGCTAAACATTTGACCTTGGAAGGAATAAAATATTCTACTTTTATCAAGGGGTCCACCACCACATGTATGCTATCCCATCCCCTCCTTGTGTGAGGTAGCCCTGTGATAAAATTCATAAAATATGCATCCATTTACCATCAGCAATGGGCATGCAAAGGTTGAAGCAAACCATCAAGCTTATGTGTGGGACCCTTATTTTGTTGACAAGGTAAGGAACTTGTCACAAAAACATACACATCTTTCCACATTCCTTTCTAATAGAAACTCTTCCGCACCTTCTCAAAGGTCTTAAAACAGCCCCATGTGCCCTGATAATGGAGAAGAATGCATCTCTTCTACAATACCCTCTTCTTGTAGCTCGATGTACACACATTATGAAGCTCAAAATGTAGCAAATCATCTTGGGACCCTTGCTGTAAATTTGCCACATTGGCACCACTTCCTCATCAAATAGGCACTCCTCTTGGATATCCAAAATCCAATCTTTATATACCTCCAAAATTGCCATGCATGTACATGCCCACATGTGTGACAATGCATCTACCCACAACATTCTCTTTCCCTTTCATGTAGGAAATTTCAAAATCATAATTTTGTAATGTAGCCACCCATCTTCTTTGCTTGTTGGGAAAGAGTGTAGGTTTAGACAAAAAATATTGAAGTACTCTATGAACAAAGAAGTGACTCCCATAAATGATACCACTTCTTTATTGCATGAAGTATTGCTAACATCTCTTGATCATACACATGCATAACCATCTCTTCCTCATTAACCTTTCGGCTCTCAAATGCAATTACTCCATGATCTTGAAACAAAATAGCCCCAATGCCTCTTCCACATGCATCAGCTTAAACCGTAAATGGCCTTGTAAATTCCGAACATACAAGTATGGGGGACTGATGTGAGAATTCCCTTGAGCTCTTGGAAGCTCCTATCAGTTTACTATGGCATCCCAAAAGAAAGCCTCTTTCTTAAGCTTGTTTGGTAAGCGGTAATATGAGCATATCACTGAATGAACCTCCTATATAGAATGATGTGACAAGCCCAATAATCCTCTTATTTGAGTGGTATATGTAGGCGTGGGCCAATTCTTAACACATTTCACCTTCTTGGGATCCACCATAATGCCTTCCTTGCTTACTATGTGTCCAAGATACTCAACCTTTTGTGCCATAAATGTACACTTGCTCTCCTTTGTATACAAGTT
Source organism: Cibotium barometz (assembly GCF_041138505.1). NCBI lineage: Eukaryota > Viridiplantae > Streptophyta > Polypodiopsida > Cyatheales > Cibotiaceae > Cibotium > Cibotium barometz. Next base: position 15,917,480 of record NC_141050.1, read on the forward strand.
GTTGACTCTTAAAGAATCCAAAATAGCCCTTACATGCATCAAGTGCTCCTTCTATCCCTTGCTATATCATCAAAGAATATGAGCACCTATTTATAGAGAAAGGGTCCAAGCGCTTTATTCATTAGGCCTTGAAACGTTGTCGGTGCATTGCAAAACCCAAATGGAATAACCAAACTCATTAGTGTCTGCATCATATAGATCTTTTTATGGCATCGAGATGGCATCAATTCGGCTCTGTAGGATCTTGAGTTTTGGTCGATGAGATCTAGCTATGGTTTCATGTTGGTTCATTAAAAGAGGTGAAGTTGCATGATCCATTGGCACGTCATTTTAGAGCTTGAATTTTTTTGGTGAGAAAGTCTAGGATCTCCTTTTGCATTTTGGCCTTATCTACATTAGGTTGCACAACATCTTCGTAAACACATTTGCAGGACAGAGAGCCCGTGTGACCCACCCATTGGTCCTAAGCAATGTCTTTCGCAAAGCGACCCACGTTGGTCTCATAGGTAACGAGAACTTTGATTAGATGTGGGTATCTAGACCTGCCAGCTGAGATGCACGGCTAACTTCCAAGCCTTGATGAAAGAATGGCCACCTTCGAAGTTGCAAGAGAAAAAGGCTCGAGCAAGCACCAAGATGAACCAATGTGAATAAATGTGAGCTTCATGGCCCAAACACGATTGGTGCTAACCACACCAAAGGCTTGTTATTGTGGTAGCAAGAGAGGCCAATGTGGTGACGATTGGCTTGTAGAGTTTTCCTCAAGGTTGCTTGATCACCTTCTAGGGCTACACCTTGCTCCAAAGTGTTAGCATCTCATTAAGCTTTTATTTGGCCCTATTGAGCTCCATCACACAGCACACTTGTACATCATTGTTAGCTCTAATTACACATTTGGATATATAATTGCATGCAGCCTATAGATGGCATCTAAAATAACTACTTGGAATGGTTTTAGAGCTAGCACTTGTTTAAATTCTATTGAAGCTACACATGGCTCCTCTTCTTACTATTCTCCTATCTTCTTTGAATGAGAATTGTCAGTTTTCTTCATGTCTTTCCCCTTCATTATCTTCTTTTGAAATTATGGCTTCTCTACTAAGCTAGTTGATGCAGTGTGACAGAGGTTGGAACCTTAACTCAAACACCTTGCTGGTGTAGGAAGAAGTAGAGATACTGGCCAATATTTGTTTTAGAGTTGGGGTTGATGCTCTTCAGCTCTGTCTGTAATTGTGAACATAATTCTTTTCCTAAGGGACAAGCTTTCTAGAGAAGATGCATAAAGGTATAACCCCAAAGCTCTCTTTGACATATATGTAATCTTATTTGTCAATGTTTTCATCTCTATAAAGAAGCATAAATGGAGCCGGTTGAAAGCATGAATGGAGCCGGTTGAAAGCATGAATGGAGCCGCTTGAAAGCATGAATGGAGCCGGTTGAAAGCATAAATGGAGCTGGTTGAAAGCATAAATGGAGCCGGTTGAAAGCAGTGAGACAGAGGTTGCCTCAAACACCTTGCTGGTGTAGGAAGAAGTAGAGATACTGGCCAATATTTGTTTTAGAGTTGGGGTTGATGCTCTTCAGCTCTGTCTGTAATTGTGAAAATAATTCTTTTCCTAATAAGGGACAAGATTTCTAGAGAAGATGCATAAAGGTATAACCCCAAAGCTCTCTTTGACATATATGTAATCTTATGTGTCAATGTTTTCATCTCTATAAAGAAGCAAAAACGGAGCCGGTTGAAAGCATCAACATGATTATTCAAGTTATGTTCTTTCATTGCTCATTAAGGAGCAATTAGCAACGTCAAGATATAGAAACGATAGAGGGATTATGTGGGCCCACACCTAGGCTAAACCCAATGGCTAAACTCTTCAAGCCATTGAGATCCATGCCCCAAGTGCACCTCCCAATACCATTTGCCATGTCAACAACAAGCGTGTCATCGACTGTTGCACCCCCTGTCTCACAAAGCAAACGAACCCTCATTTGACCCAGAGAAGGGTGTGCCAGGCCTCCTGAGGCTGTAACAAATTGTAAGAAAACTTAAAAAGTTAAAAAAAAACACGTGTGCTTGCTCATTAAGGAGCAATTAGCAACGTCAAGATATAGCAACGATAGAGGGATTACGTGGGCCCACACCCAGGCTAAACCCAATGGCTAAACTCTTCAAGCCATTGAGATCCATGCCCCAAGTACACCTCCCAATACCATTTGCCATGCCAACAACAAGTGTGTCATCGATTGTTGCACCCCCTGTCACATCAATCCCTCCGGGATTTGGTTCCTTACCTAGTACTACCACAAGTGCTAAACCTTTAGAAGTGCTAAGTACCATATTCAGGATACTTTTTGAGTATCTAAACGATAAAATCACGAAACAATCAAAGAGACAAAGTTGTAGTACTCCAAAAATACTACAATTCTCTCATACAACATTTTCTCAAATTCCTTTTGGAACACATTTAAAAACAAGCTACAAAACATGAAAAATCTTTCTGGAAAAAAAATGATCTTAAGACAGTGATGGAAAATCAGTTTTGAGACCTCCTCTTCCATCTGGAATGATGCTACTAGCATGCACTTTTTCTTTTGAAAAAGTTCATCCTAAGAGGATATTCACATGCGCTTTTGAGACCTCGTCTTCCATCTTAGACACCGGTGACACGAGGTCGCTCACATGCGCTTAGCGCCTAAGTAAATTAAAGCAAATGAACCCTCATTTGACCCAGAGAAGGGTGCCCCAGGCCTCCTGAGGCTGTAACAAATTGTAAGAAAACTTAAAAAGTTTAAAAAAACACGTGTTCTTTCTCATTAAGGAGCAATCAGCAACGTCAAGATATAGCAACGATAGAGGGATTACGTGGGCCCACACCCAGGCTAAACCCAATGGCTAAACTCTTCAAGCCATTGAGATCCATGCCCCAAGTGCACCTCCCAATACCATTTGCCATGCCGACAACAAGCGTGTCATCGACTGTTGCACCCCCTGTCACATCAATCCCTCCGGGATTTGGTTCCTTACCTAGTACTACCACAAGTGCTAAACCTTTAGAAGTGCTAAGTACCAACCCTTTGCAACCCCTAAATGCCCAAACCTTGGACATATTGACTAATCTAGGAAGGGGTGTTACGCAAGGGCTAAATGAGGTCCTAATCCACAACAGCACCCACACATGACCTCAATGACTCATCCAAAATCACGACCGTATAGATTTCCAAAATCATGGGAAAATACGATGGAACGACTGATCCTGTTCAATTCATGCAAATGTTTGAACAAAGATGTGAAGCCTTTGGAAATCCAAACTACTCCACCAAGGTACATGCATTGAACATTTGCTTCATCCCATTGATGCTTACGATTAAAACAAATTTCAAGACCTTGAAAACAACATTTATTCACAACTTTTCAAGAAAAGGTGATCGATGGAGTGCATCAAGAGAACTCTATTCGAACTAAGCAAAAACAAAACGAAATCATTAAAGATTTTATCATTCGGATAAAGATCTTGGACTCACGATGTGATCCACGGGAGAAACTAAGCAATGCTCAATTGAAAAGATGTTTCAAAATGATGGGCATAAAGCAAAACAGCTTACACAACTTGATCACTGAATCTAATCCGAAAACATTTGATCAATGTTATAAAGAAGCAATATGTTTAGATGACAACATGATAGAGGATAATCATGATATGAGATGTTCCTCATCTAACCCCAGTGAAGCAAAAGCTAAAGAAAAATTGATCTCGAAATTGGCATTCCCTAAATTCTACACAGTCTTGCTTAAAAGCTTTGAACCGAAAGCTCAAAGAGAGGATGAACTCCCTCAAAACATCCTTAATGCCTCTCCAAGTGATGGGCAAAATGCCTTGTGTCAATTTCCATCACTACGTCCATCCCAATCCCCACTATGCGTACCCTAGGCCTATCTTTTTGTACTGCATACATTTCAAAACCTTGGGTCATGACACATCTCAATGTCCTAATTCACCTATAGTAACCACAAAACCTCAATCTCCCGTGCCCCAAAAAAACACAGTTCAAAGGGTGGAAACTGCTAAAGAAGCAATTAAGCAAACACTTCAGTGTTTCTATTATCGTGGACCACACAAAGTGGCAGACTGCATAGTTTGGAATACTGTCATGCCCACAATCACTAGCACTTTACAACCCATATGTGAACAATGTGGCATCAATCACATATTAGAAGATTTCCCAAAGCGAGTCACTTCAATGCAACATGTCTCATAGAATACAACTCTTAACATCTTGAGTGTGCAAAATGGGCAATTGTCCACGGTACCCTTGAATGTGCTTACATGCTTGCAAGCCAAGGCACACAAAAAAGTCAAAAATAATGCAAAAAAACACACTTTGAAATGGGTAGAAGAGCATGTTTTAAAACAGAAACCAAAAGAGGATGCAAAACCTTCTAAACCCAAGAAAAACAAGGGCCAACAAACTATCAAAACAAAGGCTGAAATAAAGGACAAGAGAAAGGAGCCTGTGGTGGTGGAGGATCCAACCCCAAAAAGCCAAAATCTACTAATGATCCGGAAGCATCCACCTCAAAAGCAACCCCTCAAAACACAAAACCCACATGTATGCAGAAGAGACATCAGGGGAAGATTGCATGAATGATGCGGTTGAAAAAGCACGTGAGGAATTCGATAAATCCCTTATGAAATTTAAGCAATATCTCAAATCCTTATTTGGAGGAGTGCTCTTTTCTTGTGGTGAAGCTAACATAGCTTCAACCCTTACACCTGTTGCTTGCAAATGAAGATCAATACCAGGATGCAACAAAAACGATACTTAGGGCTCTTGAAAAGAGTTCCACTTTGTAGATGAATGTGGGAGAGGGTTTGATAATAATCCCACATGGGGACTTATGGGAGTCCTAGAATTTTTGTATAAAAGGTGGCTCATTTGAGAGCTTAGACACACTTTGGGCTTAGTTCATGCAAGAGCTCCTTTGAGAGACCTACTCTCCCTCTTCTCCATAGAGGTGAAGACTCTTCTCTCACCCCATCTACATCATTGTATGAGGTAAATCTCTTCATTAAATCATTAGCAATGTCATGAGTCTTTCTCATCCTCTTCTCTAATCATTTTACTCTTATGCATGCTTTTAGTATTTCATTTTTGAGTACATGGATTGATTTGAAGCTTTCATGGAAGCTTGATGCTTGAATGTATGCATGCTTGTAGGAAGATAGGAGTGGAGTGAGGTCTTTCTCTTTGCTTGAGTGCATAGTGATTGTATTCCTCTTGCTTGTATTTGTGAATGAAGGGGTGTGTAGGAATGAGGACAAGTTGAGCTTGTGTATATGCTTAGTCTAGTGTCAAGTGATGGTAGCCATGAGCATTCTCTCCATTTGTGGATAAGCTCTTGTGCACCGGTACGGGTCGAATCCCTAGCTCCGAAAGGGATGCAAATCCCATTGGATTGAGCTTAGTGTGGATCGTACTCCTCTTGCTACAAGAGAGAGAGTTTTCCGTCTCTCCATTGGCGCCGCTGCCGGGGAGAAGACTCAAAACCGGTTGAGAAGCTTGCATTACTACCACTATTTCTTTTTATTTTGAGGTTTAGGGCATTGAGTGTGTGATCTCAAGGGCGCCTTGTGTGTTTTTATTTTTTTTTATGAGAAGCAAGAAAAAAATTTTAACCCCATTGCGGTAGAGAAATCCCGCCATTATTCAGATTTAAGTACTTTCAGTTTTTTGCATCTTTGACGAGGTTGGCAAGAGGTAGGTAGTGTTGGAGGCGGTTTTTTGGTTTTGTTTTTATTTTTTTTTAATTTTGTTGTTTTGTTATTGGTGGGGAGGCATCTCCATCAAGTGCAGCAAAGAAAAGAATAGGTATATATATATATATATACTTGCAACCGTGGGCGGCCAGCTGAAAGCCTGCATAGAAGGCGGCCTTTTTAAAAAAATAATAATAAAATAAAAAATGTGACTGATTGGGAAATTTTCTCTCATTCGGGTTTGGAACATCAGTTTTTCAATAGCAGCAGGAGAAAGCTCGGGAGTTTCCGAGTGTGTGCTCTGTGTACATGTTGTGGGGGACGCAGAAGGTTTTGCATACCAACTGCTTGCTGCTACACTATCACATGCGGCTCTCGTAGGCCTTTTGGATTTTGCTCAAAAAAAAAAACAAAAACAAAATAAACAAAATAAAGCATTATATATATATATATAAGTGTTTTTCTTACGATTTGCTGTTGCTGTAGGCGGGCACGTAGGCGCAAGCAGCAGCAGCAGTGCAGCCAGAGAAGGCGCCGTTGGGAGCAGAGCAGAGTGGCCAAAGGCGGCCAGCAGCAGTGCGAAGGCGACTGTAGAGCGGCTGGCTACGTAAGCAGACGAGCGAAGGCTTTGGAAGGCTTTGGAGTCGAGGTGGCGAAAAGAAGCTGAGCGCAGGCGGTGGAGCAGAGAAGGCGTCGGCAAGCTTGGAGGCGGCAGCTGCTGCTGGGCAGCCGGCAGAAGCAAAAAAAAAAAAGCGAAGAGGTTGACGGCGGTAGCAGACGTTGACGGCGTGTAGATGGCAGCGAAGCTGTGAAAGCGTGGTCGAGCGAGGAAAGGCGGCCACCAGAATCTGGCAGAGCGAGCAGAGCAGCTGGTTGAGAAGGAAGCTGCGCCCGCAGAGGAGAAAGGCAGCTCTGCTGTGCAGGCAGTTGAAAGAAGCTGTTGACGGCGTCAGCAAGTGAAGACGGAGAGCAGCCTGCAGACGACGATAGAGTTGAAGGCGCCAGCTGTGGCCAACGCAGCAGCGTGGAGGCATTGAAGGAGAAGGCCGGCAGAAGCAAAGCGAAGGCACGTGTGGCGCCGGCGACGAATCCGAGCAAGCCGAGCGGTGCGGATAAGATAACTCCTGATGGATATTTGGCGCGATACATGTCCACCATGCATTGACCCTGATAGTACTCGACCTGATCATCGCGGGGGTTATAGTGCTCCTCCATTTCAAACACATTCTAGGTATTTCTATGCTCCCTTAGGTGAAAATTGCTGTGGGCATCACTTTGTTACGTTATTCTATCAACAGCATCACCCATTTCCACATTGTCAAGAGTGTGCACGGCTAGTATTAAGTGAAGCTTCACATATTTGTTGGATATGCCGCTCTTACTTTAGACGATATGGCACGGCCTTAATGAAGCAAATTGTGGGAATTACTCCCCAACGCCATAATCTTCTTAATGTGAGAATACCAGAAAGGGGACCAAATCAACGAAGATTACCTGAGGAGGTACAAGCACAACAATGGAGGGATACAAGCTTAAATGACTTGCAACTACCAATCTTGCAAGCCCTCCTTCCCCAAGCCCCTACATGTCAATATTGGATCAATATGAGTACTTGGAATAAAGTTGTAAACATTTTGGACTTAGGAAGTAAACATTTAGAAGAAAGTTGTAAAGCTGCACAGTTCCAAAACCGAAACTGTCTGATTAACCTTCCCATAGAACCAATGCCATACTTTAGTGAGGAAGCACTCCTTCCTCTACCACCTTCTCCAGCGGCAGGTTTTTGTGAGGGGTTGTCTCTGCATCCTGAGGAAATTGATACCATCTTTCCAGCAGACGAGGACACGGACCCACCATCAGCGCAAGAGTAACTCAGTGACTCCACAATAAGAACGACAAGCCAGGGCACTTTTCTCCCATTGGGTTTTTTCCCCTCGGCTATATTCGGTGTTTGGCACCACTAACAAATTTTATTCTTTTGTTTTTTCTTTGTTTGTTAATAAAACTTTGTGCAGAGATCTCAGCTTAAGAAGAGCATCAGATACGCCCCTACAGTCCACCTATTGTGCACACAAATTAGGAAGGGGGGAGATATGCTATGCCTACAGGGATCAAGGAGAAGCAATCTGCACAAAATCAGCAATTATTCAAGGCAAACGAACAACATCAACAGGGCACTACAACAGGTGTATGCAAATCTTAATCTTTATTTCTTTAAGTGCTCTTATCTTTCGAATATATGGTTTGCATGTACACAATATTGGCTGGTTTGAGTTTTTGATTTGTAGTTAAAATACGGTGAGTGAATTCTAGAGTCTTAGAAGACTTAGTAAAAGATATGTCTATCCAAAGACAGTGTAGGATATATACCAAGGGAGTATGCCAAGTACTTATGTCTTCAAGGTATATTAGTTATCCCTAGTGGTAGTTATCTCTTAGATATGAGCTAGGTGCTACGAGTAATAAAAATTTATGAAAATATACCCTACAAAAATATATATACAAGGTGAATTGCGACATGAAGTGTCTACCGCCATGCGAAGTGCTTGGTAGGACCTGGGGATGTCTCAGCACCTTGGGGCCGATGCCTTGGTTTCCATGGGGTGAACACTGATGTCTAGAAGCTTCAATAGAGGACCTTTGAGGAATCTATCGCCTTGATAGATGTTGGTAGGACTCGGGGGTACACTATGGGCCCTCGAAACCGATGCCCTCATCTTCAAGGGGTACTCCTTAGGTCATAAAAGAAAGAAAAAGGGTCTGTCGCCCTTGAGATACTTAGCGGTCTTTAGATTCTCTTGGCGGAGGTCTCTTGGCCATTGCTCGGGTCTCATGGGGATAGAACCTAATCTTTATCACCTTCTACACACATATCAAAAAAATCACCAAAAAAAAAAAAACAACAAGAGAGAGATCCAATCACCTTTGCTCATACTTAGGAGTAGGGTTGCCACTTAGGAGTAACTTACATACTGATAGGACATTGAGACTGCGGTCATAACCGGAGGTGTACAAAGACACTTGCCTTTGCATAGCATTATCTACTACCTAAGTCTCACTTTGACTAGTTTTTACTCACCTCTTTTAGTACTCATTAAAACTTTAATCAGCCTTGCACTTGTATGCTCACGTGTGTAATTATTATTGCTGATTTTGCTTTTCTTTTCTTTTTATCAATAAAGGACTTTAATTGTATCAATTGTTTTTTTTGTTGCAGCTCTTGCTACTACCGCGCTCGAGGACGTGCGCAAAATAGGAAGGGGGGAGTGTTGCTTGCAAATGAAGATCAATACCAGGATGCAACAAAAACGATACTTAGGGCTCTTGAAAAGAGTTCCACTTTGTAGATGAATGTGGGAGAGGGTTTGATAATAATCCCACATGGGGACTTATGGGAGTCCTAGAATTTTTGTATAAAAGGTGGCTCATTTGAGAGCTTAGACACACTTTGGGCTTAGTTCATGCAAGAGCTCCTTTGAGAGACCTACTCTCCCTCTTCTCCATAGAGGTGAAGACTCTTCTCTCACCCCATCTACATCATTGTATGAGGTAAATCTCTTCATTGAATCATTAGCAATGTCATGAGTCTTTCTCATCCTCTTCTCTAATCATTTTACTCTTATGCATGCTTTTAGTATTTCATTTTTGAGTACATGGATTGATTTGAAGCTTTCATGGAAGCTTGATGCTTGAATGTATGCATGCTTGTAGGAAGATAGGAGTGGAGTGAGGTCTTTCTCTTTGCTTGAGTGCATAGTGATTGTATTCCTCTTGCTTGTATTTGTGAATGAAGGGGTGTGTAGGAATGAGGACAAGTTGAGCTTGTGTATATGCTTAGTCTAGTGTCAAGTGATGGTAGCCATGAGCATTCTCTCCATTTGTGGATAAGCTCTTGTGCACCGGTACGGGTCGAATCCCTAGCTCCGAAAGGGATGCAAATCCCATTGGATTGAGCTTAGTGTGGATCGTACTCCTCTTGCTACAAGAGAGAGAGTTTTCCGTCTCTCCAACACCTTTAAAGGCTAAACATGAGTTATACAAGACATCAAGAGCTGCATAGAACATGACTATATGGATTCACAGGTTTCCAAACAGACCTCAATTAAAGTGGTCAAAAGATTGAGTGTGCCATTGTACACATTAGGCACATTTGAAAAAGTTGAGAGCCAAAAAGAGGATGAAAGTGAATGGGAAAATGAAACCGAAATGGGAATTGAAATTGAATCAGATACCAGAACATCCATGGTTCCACTTAAAGATTCTATCATGGTATGGTTAGATTTCCCTATGGGCAATGATGTTAAGCACAAACGTGCATTGATTAGCTCTTGAGCTAGTCATAACGTCATGATAATAGACACTTGGGTGTCATTAGGACAACCTAAAATCATCCCTAAAGACAACAGTGCAAGAGGTGCCAATAGGCAAAACATTGAAGTTCTAGGTTGCTTTAGCTATGCTACTCCAACAATCAGTGGAAATGTGGAATTTCGATTCCATGTTACCCCATATCCGCTTGAGTATGATGTCATCTTAGGTGGCACTTAGGTACATGACTCGTGGTATTCAATTGACAAATCCATGCAAACAATCACCTTGAACACTCCTGTAGGCATCGTGAAATTGCTACTCGAGAGGAAGAGACCTTAGAGGAGCTAGAACTTCCAACTTATCTTACTTAGAATATCCCAAGGATTATGGTTGGAATTGAAATTCACAATAAAAACACAACAGTCCAAGAATAGCTTTATCCAATGTGAGAGCACAATCTCATGACCCTCTAGTTATAGGATTTGTTAGGTCATCCAACACTCAACGCTCATCTTGAGAAAATTCCATTCACATAAAACATCAACGTGCTATGTTTGGGTATTTTGAACATACAATGTATATTGAAACTAACCCCCTTACGTGTAAGTTTTTGTGGTTATGTGTTGGAAGTAGATTTGATCTTAGGGCATAAATGGACTATTGCTGCCCAAGCACCACTGTGCTTTGCTCGTGATAAGGTCATCTCATGATGGTCAATAACACAAAGTTGATAAGGTCATCTCATGATGGTCAATAACACAAAGTTGATGATATCATACTGCAAGGAAGAGGACCCAACCCTAATGGATTTCTGTGATGCTGAACGCAAAAAGCTACAAGCCTCTTCCTCGGAATCCCCTCTACATGAAAACATACCTTCTACATCAATGGCCAACTCAGACAAAGCATCTACCCCTTCAACTCCATCTTCACCACCAAGAGAAAGAGATTCTATTTCCAATGTCACAAACTCTCCATCGACAACCACTCATGAAGAAGTTCCTCAAGCATTCCACTCTTACTCTAAACAAGAACTCAAAGGAAAAGCCTTAACCTCGACAACTCCTCATCAACCATCACCAAAGGAGATGGATGCATGCTCAAAAGTCTCAACATCAGCAACCACCACTACACAAGAGACTAAAGCCTCATCAACAATGCCCATGAGTCTTAAACCCACAATATCAGTGCCAAACAATGTAAAGGAGGGCCAGAAACCTTCTGCCTTCAACCGAAAAGAAAAACCCACCACAACAGACAAAATCAAGGTATCTTACTGGTATTAAAATGTGGGTGGAGGAGCAATTCCTTGTAGCTCAAAGCTACTACAAAGGTGCCAATCCAATTTGGGTTCCTCGACAATCAAAGCCTCTTCCTCAATGCATAACTCAAAGTCCAAAGAAGAATAAGAGTACTCCACAACATTTTCCACAAAAGTCTATGCGAGCTCCCCAAAGAACTCCAGCCACTCAACAAGTCCAAGGTAATACCAAAAATACCACTGTGCAAGCTCAAGGGTACTACCAAGGTAATACCAGAACTTAGATTCCCAATCACATCAAGAATTCACCTAAGCTTGCACAAAGAAAAAAACCTCAGCACCAAAGGCATCATCCCCACCAACTCATAATGTTCATCAAAGATAGGTCCCTGTTTACGTGCTTCAACAACAAGGGTATTATGATGGCAATCCCATCATATGGTTGCCAACATCTCCAAACAAAATGAAGAAAGCCTCACCATCGACTTCACTTCCAAAAACTTTGTTGGAATTAGGGTTGCAGGAAAGCACACAAAGCTTGGAGAAGAAGAAGCAAGAATGCACACAACACATAGTGTATTAGATTGTGTCAATATACAAAAGATAAGTTAGCCCTAGAAGGATGGGCGTCTGTACAAGCCGAGGGAAAAAACCTCCTAAAGAGGGAAAAAGTGCCCCGACGGTCCTAAGTGTGTTCACACACATCACTGCCTACATATATATGGCAACAAATCCCCCCTGGGAGTGATGGTGTGAATGAGAGCTGGCACTCATGTATAGGGGAGTGCCATGCCCGAAGTAGATCAGTCCACAAAGGGGAGCAAGCCCAAAGCTTTGCGGAAAGCTTCGAACTTCTCACGAGGAAGCGCCTTTGTGAAAAGATCGGCAAGGTTGTCTTGTGTTGGCACATAGGCCAAGCTGATCTCTCCTGCTGAGAGTCTCTCCCTGACATAGTGATAATGCACCTCAATGTGCTTTGTGCGAGCATGAAAAACTGGGTTTCTCGCAACTGCCAATGCACTCTGACTTTTAGTGAAGATAGAGGTGGCAGACTCCTGTCCAACACCCAAGTCAGTCCCATAAGCCGTCTGAGCCACACACACTCAACCGTAGCTATGAAAGCTGCCCTGTACTCAGCTTGATAACTAGAAGTGGCCATAGTAGGTTGCTTCTTACTCAACCAAGATATGCATGAGCTACCGAGCATGAAACAAAAACCACTTGTGGACACTCTTGTGTCATAGCAACCAGCCCAATCTGAGTCCGAAAAAGCATGTAAATCTGGTAGCAACGATCCCCCCTTGGGATAAAACAACCCAAGATGTATAGTGCCACTCAAGTAGCGAAAGATACGTTTAACTGCCTTCCAATGCTGAGACCCTGGGCTATGCATAAACCTGCTCACCTGACAATATATGACAACTGCCCTATCCATGGGCTCTCTCTCATGTCACCAAGTAGCTTCTGAAACCAAGCTACCTCACAAGCTGCCATAGCAACACCTCTGTACTTTGCCTCTGTACTCAACAAGGCAACTGTTGGTTGCTTCTTACTGCTCCAACTCATAGCAGCACTCCCAAGTGTGAACATAAAACCACTGGTAGATCTCTTGTCTACAATACTGCCAGCCCAATCAGCATCTGTGTACCCATGCAATTGTATCTCTTTACTAGCCTCATAGAAAAGTCCATAATCAGCTGTGGACTTTATGTACCTGAGGATCCATCTAGCCACATCCAAGTGTGGCTTCCTAGGGGCCTACATAAATTAACAAGTCCAACAGCATAGCTCAAGTCTGGCCTTGTAATCATTAGGACATTTTGGAGGTCATTCGTAGGGCCTTTTAGTAGAGAGAGAAAAAGGAGTGCATCCAATCAGGAAGAAGGCAACGTTATGTTGAAAAATAGGTTATTTCTTTTTTCTAAATCCAAAAACTCTTCTTTTTCACCTCAAAATGTACTCTACTTACACTTGATAATCACTTTTCACACACGAATGCATTAAACACACCCGAATGCATTAAGCACACCCGAATGCATTAAACACACCTGAATGCATTAAACACACCCAAATGCATTAAACACACCTACACTTTTCACACCCGAATGCATTAAACACACCTACACTTTTGTAGGGAGGAAAACTTCTATTCGAATCCATGTATTAAATACACATCTTTACAAAGGAGGAAAAATTCCCTCCCTCTCAAACTTCCTCTTGGGTTTAAACAATATCTCATGCTCTTTTCATTTCCTCTACCTTCTACTGCACTCCATTTTCTAAAGCTTTAGCTTTTGTACTCCATTTCTTCTTGAAAAGATGGGTAGCAAATCTCGTTTTATATCATCCTGATTTTGCCCCACTAATACCATCATAGATGATTCAATTCCTAGGGCAAGGAGACCAAGATCATCAGTGTTTTCCATACTTGTATCCATCTCTCTCAATACGCAAAATCAGTGGACTGAAGTGCTAATCACCAAGGGGACATGGGTCCTTATGCAGTCAAGGAAGAGAAGAAAGACAAGCAACAAGAATACATTTAGGGTGTCATGGAAAGGAAGAGTGAAAGACTTCAAGATAGAGGCTAGAAGAACAACCATCAAGGAAGTCCTAGTGCAGCATATATATATGCATAATGAGCTTGTGCTTGAGAATCCATATGACATAAAATTTTTCTCGCATTAATTAAACTGTAAGTTAATCTATCACTTGTCAATCTTTCATTTTCTCATAATGGTCTAATGAGCTGTGTAAACTGTTCACGTCTATGGTTGCAGATGTGTACCCCAATCATATGAGGAGTGGGAGCCAGTTCAGTGCATCATTAGAATTATGAATGTGGTTCACACACACATTGGTCAGCTATAGTATGAGGGAAGGAGCAACAAAAGCCTTGTAGATGCAGGAATCTTTTTCTATGATCATTTCTACCATATGCTAAACAAGAAACACAATCGTGGCGGCTTGGAAGAGCTAACTTTGCAAGTTAAGTGGAACTACATGGATTGGCCTATCCTAGACCCCTCAATAATGGAGTTAGCAAAGAGCAAGCTCTTCAAGGATGTGCAACACTCTCTACAAGGAAGCATTCCAACTCGTGTAATAAAAATTATTGTTTACCTTTACTGTGTTCATGGAACTTTTTAGCCTATTTCAGGTGAAGATAACGAGAACCCTGCTTGTCTGCAAAGATTTGGACACATTCCTCTTAGCAAGACTTCTTGATGAGGGATGGCTGAGTAAAGTTTTTGACGATATCCATTGTAACATTGCACTGGAGATAGTAGTTGTTGCAAAGTACATGATTGCAACTCAAACTTTTATCTTGTCCTTCTGGTATAGCAGGTCCCATTACATCAATGGAGAGTTGGTACCAATGGATCAGGAAGCCGCAAGTGCAAGTGCAATGGACGACAAAGTCATAGACATTGAAGTGATTAATGAAGCTTCAAATTGGTGACAATTGTTTCTATACGAGAGAAATGCAATTTACAATAGCCAAGGAAGGATATTGTCAAAGAACGCAAGACACACCGGCACACTTTAATTTCATTCACAATGGAAGAAAGGTCCTCCTTAGAAGGGAGCGACTAATACAATGTAAAGAATTAGGTAACACAGTCAAGATCGTTCCTACTTGACAATACCCACCCCAATGTACTCTTTTGACGACATAATTAATC